>NW_015173715.1:430441-459937 GCF_001447785.1 Gekko japonicus | reverse complement strand
CGGCCGAAACCACTGGATACGGGGGATGGAGGAGGAGCCACAGCAGAGTCTCCTCCTCGTTGGCCCCTGAAGCTGCGGAGCTGCCGCTTCCACATCGGGAAGGTAACATGTGGAGGGAAGGGAATGTGGGAACGGGGGAGTTGAGGAAAAGAAGATGATCCTTACTCTTCTTAGTTCTTTAGCCATGGACTGCCAGCTAAGTTTTGCGATTTTCAAGAGAGCCCTATTTCTGGTTCGAGGAACATAAAAGTAGACCAGCCATCCTTTTCCAAATGAGGTCACTGAGATGCCATAAGAACTCCCGAAACACCCACACACCCCAAAGCCTAGGGTGGACACATGAACCCTGTTCAGATGTTACAGTGAATGCATGTACAGCCTGTATGTACACTCTACATCTGTTTGTAAGAAAGCCAGTGTGTTTTCACTTTAGAAATGAAACCTGGGACCAGTACCTGGATAAATGTGGGGGTTAAGTAGAGATGCCAGCTCTGGTTTGGGAAGTACCTGGAGATTTGGGGGTGGGGCCTGAGCAGGGCAGGGTTTGGGGTAGGGAGGGACTTGAATGAGTGTAATACCATAGAATCCACCTTCCAAAGCAGCCATTTTCTCCAGGTGAACTGATACCTGTCGCCTGGAAATCAGTTGTAACAGCGGGAGATCTCCAGACATTACGGGGGGGGGGGGGGTTTAACACCCCTACCAGGGAGGGACCTCACCATGGTACAGTGACACAGAGTCCAGCCTCCAAATCCGGCATTTTCTTTGGGGGAACTGATCTTTGTAGCCTTGAGTTCAATTATAATAGTGGGAGATGCCCAGGGCCCACCTGGAGGTTGGCAACCCTAAGACACAAATTGAGCTGCATGTGTGTTGAATGTAACATGAGCATTACTCAACGTGTGCATTAAAAAATAAAAAAGTCAAGTGCACATTTGTACCTGACCACATGTGTATTCACCGTAACATGAATAGGGCTATGTGCAATCTGTGTATGGTGTACGCTTGATTTTTTTTGTGGTGCCAGCATATTGAGTAATTATTCACTCACATTAGGGGCATGTGATTGAAACCTCACATTTGTCCCCAGTCTTCTTTGTAAAGGGAAAATGTGTTTGTTTGTTTATTTATTTAGAACATTCCTCTGCCGCCTCTTCTGAGTTCTACTTGAAGCAGCCTGCCATTAAAAACCACAATATACCCCCCCCAAAAGCTGTGACTTTTCAGGTTTGATATTGACACCTTTAAAAGAGAGTTCAGAAAAAAAAATATTTTAAAAAATTAGAGCCTCCTTGGCCCGTAAATGACTCTGAAATCAATATCTTTAATGGTGGAGACAGTTTTTCTTGAAGGCTGTTTAATTACATTTTAACTTCAAAAGTACATTGATTTTTTGGCTTTGGTAGAGCAGCAAGCCAGTGGGGAAATAATGACCAGTAGAAAAATGTAGAAGTTATTTATTTATGTGTGTGTATGTATGTGTATGTATGTGTGTGTATATATATATATGTATATGTATATGTATATGTGTATATATTTCAAATTTATACCCCGCCCTCACAGCCAAAGCCAGCTCAGGGTGGCTTACAACAGGATAAAACATACAGATAACAATGATTAAAGATCTTAAAACTTCCTAAAAACAGTCCACAGTTAAAATCATGAAGTGCTAGTAGTAATCGATTCTGATAATAATGATGTTATTTAACAATGGTGGCAACAGTTCATAATCTCTCTTAATAGTCAGCTCATACATCACTTCCTTTGTGCGGCTAGCACAGGATGTTGCTAGTCACTCCAGGGGGCCCGGGGCAGAGCTCTCTGCCCTTAAGCTGTTAGGGCAGAGGATGACGGGGGTGGCTCCTTAATTGAAAGCCTGGTGGAAGAGCTCAGTCTTGCAGGCCCTGCGGACCTGCATAACATCCCACAAGGCCCTGATCTCTTCTGGGAGCTCATTCTACCAGAATGGAGCTACCACCGAAAAAGCTCTAGCCCTGGTTAAGGCCAGTCTGGTATCCTTTGGACCTGGGGGGCCCAATTGATTTTGGGATCCTGATTGCAGTGCTCTCTGGGGTACATATGGGGATTATAACTTGATAGTATTACTACTGGTGTCATTCGTAACTGTTTGTTGTTGTCATCTTTATGGTTCTCTCTATGAGGTCTGTGAAAGAGGATTGTGATATTTTATTGAGAATTTCAACTGCCCTTGCCTCCTTGTCAACTCTTCTTAACCCATGGTAGTTCATTTTTGTTTGGTTGTTCCCTGGAAGCCAGATTTTAAAGGATAGAGTTTACCGCATTCTGCACTTTGTGTTTGTCTGTCACTGTGTTTGTGAAGTTCAGTCAAGTCTTTTCATCCAGCTGCCTCTTTGTTTCATTAGGCTGGATATCAAGAGCAAATTTAAATAATTACGACGACTGCACTGGTAGAGCCTTTGTTGATGTGTTGAAGTGTCTTTTTTATGTTTCTCCACATGCTGCTAACAAACTATGCATTTTTACGAGCCTTTTTGATATTGGTGGTATTGTGCTTTGAGAAGGCATTAGATAAAATTTAAAAAGAAAAAAAAGATGTGTTTTAGCCTGGTGCTAAAAAGAATGTAAAGGAGGCACCAGGTGAGCCTAGAGGGAGGACATTCCAAAGGTGAGGTGCCACCACTGAAAATACCCTGTTACTAGTCGCCACTCTCTGAAGGCGAGAGCACAGAGAGCAGGGCTTGAGAGGCAGATATTAACTGATAGGCTGGACAGTATGGGAAGAGGCGGTTCTTAGGCAACCTGGCCCCAAGCTATTAAGGCCTTGAAGGTAAGAACCAGCACTTTCAATTTTACCTGGAAACAGATGGGTAACCAGTGCAGACCTTTCTCCACATGGATGATACTATCTCTGTAACCAACCCCTGACAGTAGCCCGACCATCTGCATTTTCGGCCTTGAAAGAGATCAGTCTCTATAGGACTTTATTTTTAAGAATTTCTGCTGGTTGTTTTAATGCTGTTGATTTTAGAATTGTTATCTCGTGCTGATTTATTGTGGTTATACCTGCCTCGCTGAAAAGGAGAGTTCTTTATTGTTGGTAGCCTGGAAACTGAGAGGAGAGCACGGCCACCCAATTTGGAAGGGTGATACCATAGAGCTGTAGCAATTTGAGAAGGCAGGATTGTATAGCAGCATTCATGTGGAGGGATGTTCTTGAGCTATGCTTGGGGGTTTCCATAACAATGACCTCCTTCTCTTAGGCTGCCAGCCACTCCAGCGTCCATCTGATGGAGAATGTGGCATCTTGCCTTCCGGCTGGGGCAGTAGCTGCTGTGCTGAAGCCCAGCGAGGGACTACCTGAAGGGAGCCTGACTGTACGTGGTTATGACTTTGACCATGGGCTGGACTACCACACCCTGCTCCAGTCTTATCTGACCACAGGCTTTCAGGCCACCAACTTTGGGCAGGCTGTGAATGAGATCAACCGCATGGTGAGTAACCAAGATCATTCCTGATTGGGGAGAAGGGTGGAATGGTGGACAAGAAAATGCCTAGGTTTCAGCCCCGGTCTTTGGACATGTCTTTTTAAAATAGCTTTTTAAATTGTTGTTGTTGTTATTTAAAATAGGTTTACAGAAAAACAAGGGGAAAATGGAGATACAGGTATAATAATAATCTATAACTTATTCATAACAAGGACAATCAGCATCAGAGTAAATATAGAGCATATAACAAACATTTAAAATACATAGTATTTGGAAGGTTTTTGCATTCTGTATACATTTGTTATTAAAGCCTGGCATTTATTATCATTACTTAATATTAACCGTTAGACATTGATTATTACGTGATATGTTCCATTACATCTTAACTACGGTTGTCGTAATCAAACTATAATAAAAATACATTTTCAAAGCACTTCTAAAAATAAAAGGAGTAACAATTTTTAAATAAAAATTATAACAGTTTTTAAATAAAAAGGATAACAGTTTCTAGTAAACAGGATAACAGTTTGGACATGTTCTGTGATGCATGCTGTTGCCATCTCCCTGAGAACAGCTCTAGTTTATTCTATGGTCGTGAAAGGAAACAACGTTGACAGGGGGGGGGGGAGATGTACAAACTGTATTACTAACAGAGCAAAGCAGATGGAATAAAGAAAATCTCTGTCTAAATCGTCTGTACATGCACAGAAGTTATTAACTGGCTGGTTCTCTTCAGCATATTCCTGTATTCATAAGCACTGTTCCTTTGTCCCTCTTTCCTTTTTTTTGCTCTGAGCTTCCTTTACCCGTGCCCAGAAGAAGGGCTGGTAGTCCGGAATTGGGTTAAATAATATTATAGGGAAATTACTATCTTAGATCTTTTATTCTGTATTGTAATTTTTTTAAAGTTATATATTGAATTTTAATGTTTTTAATATATTTTATGGTGTCATGCCTTGTACATCACCCAGAGCTTGGCTCAAGCTGGGATACGGTGATATAATAATAATAATCATATATATATATGCCTAACATATTGGCATATTTCGGCTCTCCCATTGGCTGTGCTGTGTGCTTCATCAGCCATTGGCCCATAAGCTGCAACTCAAGAGTACCCATGTGCCATTCGCTGGGTGCTAGGTCCGCTCCTCTCCCCCGCCCACTGCCAACCTGGACACTCTTCCTTGACAGAATAAACTGCCAAAACGGCTGTCTCTCCTGACGAAGGTACTTCTGCTTGGCTCCTGCTGTGGGGCTAACTTTTCCCTCAGTGACTGTTGCTAGGCAACGAAGCTTGGTCATAAAATGAGCTGAGCTATTTTATTGAGTTGTGTTTTATGTATGTATTTATGCTGGTTTTATAATTGTTGTAAGCCGCCCTGAGCCGCTTCGGCGGGAGGGCAGGATAGAAATCTAACAAATAAATAAATAAATACATACATACATACATACTTTGTGGGGAACTCATTGGGACCAGTCCTGTCTATGGTTGCCAGCTATAGGGTAGGAAATTCCTGGGGATTTTGTGGTGGAGTCTACGGAAGCCAGAGTTTGGGAAGGGGAGAGGCCTCAGCTGAATAGAATGCCACAGACTCCACCCTCCAAACCAGCCATTTCCTCTTGGGGAGCCATTGCTGCCATTCTCCAGGTGAGGGCTGGAGATCACTCAGAAATAAAACTGCTCTCTAGATGGCAGAGATCAGCTGAAGTCAGAAGGGCAGATAAAGGTAGGTTGATGATTGGCTGGGAAGGAGATAGGGTTGCCAACTCTAGGTTGGGAAATTCCTGGAGATCTGAGGGGTGGAACCTGGAGAGGGTGGGGTTTGAGGAAGGGTAGGACCTCAGACAGGTGCAATGTCATAGACTTCATCCTCCAAACCAGCCATTTCCTCCTGGGAACCATTGTTGCCAATCTCCAGGTGAGGGCTGGAGATCACTCAAAATTACAGATGGCAGAGATTAGTTCCCCTGGAGAAAATGGTAAGCTGTGTGTCATTATACCCTGCTGAGGTCACCACAGCAGATTAATGCTGAGTGCCCACGGCCAGGCAACCAGCCAGAGCCTCTGTCTAGAGCTTGTTGTATTTATTTCCACAATGGGCCTTATTCCTAGTAATAATAATGATGATAATAATAAGTGTGTGCACAGAGGCTGGTCACACAGTCCACCACTGAACCACCACTGCAGAATTGCTGCTTACTCTTTTTTACTGCTATACCATTTCCAACAATAGTGCACACCCCCATCTATCCCTTAACAAACAAAAAGGTAAAGGGTCTGGGACTTTTCAGTCTAGGGGGGGAAAAGATGGCTACCAAAGGAAATGACAGAGATTTGTATAAATTACGCATGGGATTGAGAAAGTACATACAGATGACTCCCCTCCCCCCAATACTAGAACTCAAGGATAACCATTGGAGTTGATAGGCAATATATTTAGGACAGGAAAGGAAATAATTCTTTACTCAAAAAGTAATTAAATTGTAGACTCTGCTGCCAGTGGATATAGTGACAGTCACAAGTAAGATGGTTTTAAGAAGGGACTACACGGATACTTGGCAGATAGGTCAATCCGAGGAACTTCCCCATCCGGGATCTGTAAACCTCTGAATAACTGGTGCTTGGAGGCAACATCGGGGAAGACCTTGGCTTCTATGCCCTGTTTTCTGGCCTTGAAAGGGAAATGGTTGGCTGAGTGCTGTGTGAAAAAGGTTACTGAATGAGACGGACCACTTGTCTGATCCACCAGGGCATCTTTTCTGCACTTCTGGTATGGAGAGTATTGAAAACATCAGGCTCTGTCTTTTCCCATCTTTTGTGAAGCTTGATTCACACTGTTTTCCTGTCTTCTATAGATAGAAGCCAAGCTGACACCATTGGGAGAGGAGGAAGGGAACCATGCCAACCTGAATCCCTGTCCTCGCCACCTAACTAGCTGCACAATTTTCTTGGGCTTCACCTCCAACCTCATCAGCTCAGGTATCCGTGAGACCATCCGCTACCTGGTGCAGCACAACATGGTATGGCCCAGTCCTCAGAGGGGTTTAGTTGTTTAGCGTGAAGGAAAAATACTGTTTGGGAGTTGTGTGGGTGAGAAAGGGGTAAGAATGAGTTGTGGAGGGAAAATTCCTGGATGTCGCACAGCAATATTTTTCTAGCTTATGTCTCAGTGATGCGGTGGGAGAGCATTTCATCTGATATTTTTTTTAATGAGCAACAAACAGCAGGAGACAGGGTGTGTTTTTTTGAAGGATATATACATTATTTCCAGCTGTTTCATGGTTGCCTGCTAACTTTGCCTGGTGGGAGGTGGCTAGGTTAACTTTACAGAACCCCAACTTATGGAATTTCCTACAGCTGATGTTCCTTTGGCTTCTTCAGGTTGACATTCTGGTAACTACAGCAGGTGGAGTTGAAGAAGACCTGATCAAATGCTTGGCACCCACCTACATTGGAGACTTCAGTTTGCGTGGGAAAGAGCTCCGACAGAACGGGATTAACAGGTATCAGTAGTGATGGTGGTCTAGTTGTAGGCAGGAGCTCCCCAGCAGACAGATAGAAGAGTCATTCCCAAGTTGTCTTCCGTTTCTATAATCCACCCTTCCCGTTGCTGTACTGTAGGAAGAGAATTGGCCATATGGAGTTTGGATAGCATATGGAGCAGAGGAAGGAATACTATGTCTGGTGCAGTGATGCTCTATATTCTTGGTGCTTGGGGGCAACAGTGGGAGGACTTCTGGAGTTCTAGCCCCATTGTTGCGTCTCTTGATGGCTTCTGTGTTTTGTGCACTGTGCGACACAGAGTGTTGGACTGGATGGACCACTGGCCTTATCCAAGATGGCTTTTCTTATGTTCTTATGAGGTGTATGGAGGCTGTACGGCTATATGCCTCACTGTGTGGGAGTCGGGAAAGTAAGGCGGCAAAGTGCCTTGGCCAGAATTTGCTCATCAGCCGTACCTTCCCTTCCCCCAGGATTGGGAATCTGCTGGTGCCCAATGATAACTACTGCAAGTTTGAAGACTGGCTGATGCCAATCCTGGACCAGATGGTGACAGAGCAGGACACAGAGGTAAGAGCTGGAACATTAGTGAAGAAAATGGCCCAATTTTGCTATAGGGCAGTTGCCAAAGGCACCTGAGAGCTGTTGGTCTTAAGGGTCTATCTTGGATACGAAGAAGGAAGTAGTGCAAGACTGAGGGAGAGAATGAATGGGAGCCAGGTATGGTAAGAGCTTTGTCGAGTGTCTGAATTCTTCACAGGTTTCTTTGCTCATAGCTCATCTTTTTTCCTTTCTGTAGCTTGGGATTTATTTATTTGCTGTGCCTTGGCTGTGAATGTTTCTCCTTTTCAAAAATACCTCCTGTGAAGACTGTACAGACCTATGGAAATGCTCAGCTTCCCCACAGAAACAGCAACACCATCTAACGGTGATGTCTCCCTGCCTTTCAGGGTGTGAAGTGGACGCCATCAAAGCTCATTGCCCGGCTTGGCAAGGAAATCAACAATCCTGAATCAGTCTGTTACTGGGCACAAAAGGTAGGCTGGGGAAAGGCTTCGGCATTTAGCATTCTCAGTGCCCTGGACAGAATGCCTTTTCTTTGGGATGGGATGGGTTTGTGTCGCGTGTGTGTATTATTATTATTATTTTCTTCCAGTTTTTGATAATCTGAGTCATCTCCTTGACATTTGAAATATCACCCAAGACCAGCCTTTTAAATCCTTCCATGAAGATGGTTCCAGAGGGTAGCTGCATCGGTCTGTGGTAGAACAGTTAGATTTGAGTCCGACAACACCTAAGAGACCAGAATAAGTGTCAGGGTATAAGCTTTCGAGAGTCAAAACTCCCTCCATTAGGCACAACAGAACAAGAGTCAAGGTCTGAGTCCTTTTATCCTAGTCAGAATCATAGAATCACAAAGCTGGAAGGACCCATATAGGCCATCTAGTCTAGCCCCCTGCTCAGTGCAGGATCAGCCTAGAGCAACCCTGACAAGTGTTTGGTGTAGTGGTTAAGTGTGCGGACTCTAATCTGGGAGAACGGGGTTTGATTCCCCACTCCTCCACTTGCACCTGCTGATGTGACCTTGGGTCAGTCACAAGCTCTGGCACAGCTGTCCTTGAAAAAGAGCAGTTTGTGTCAGAGTTCACTCAGCCCCACCCACCTCACAGGGTGTCTGTTGTGGGGAGGGGAAGGGAAAGGAGTTTGTAAGCCGCTCTGAGACTCCAAGTGAAGGGCGGGGTATAAATCCAATCTCTTCTTCTTCTTTGTCCAGCCGCTGCTTCAAGACTGCCAGGGAGGGGGAGCTCACCATCTCCCTAGTGGTACCTTCCCACCCTTAATTTAAACCCATTATTGCGAGTCCTATCCTCTGCTGCCAACAGGAACAGCTCCCTGCCCTTCAAATACTTAAAGAGGGCAATAATGTTCCCCCTCAACCTCCTCTTCTCCATACTGAACATCCCCAAGTCCCTCAGCCTTTCCTAGGCTCCAGGCCCCCAATTCCCCGTCCCCCTCCCCTGCCCCCGCCTCATTCTGTCCACATCCTTTTTTTTTTTTAATTTAAGTGAGGCCTCCAGAACTGCACACAATACTCCCGGTGTGGCCTGACCAAAGCAGTGTACAGCAGAACGACACATCTTGCGATTTGGATGATATGCCTCTGTTGATACACCCCAAGGTTGCATTAGCCTTTTTTTGTCACTGAATCAGCTTGATTCTCCCCTAAGCATTTCCCCTCTGCTCTAATCAAGCTGATCTATCCACTTAATCCTATCAGTTTTCTACTCTTAAAAATAGCTCTCCCTTCTGCATTTAATCCCGTACTTTTCAGGACAGGCAGGTATTTCAAACTCTCTCTCTCCCCCCCACCCAATGCTGATTTATGCCTGCCCCCATCTAGTGAAATGCTCCATTAAGTGTGCGGCTTGCATTCCCCTGCAGAACAGTATCCCTGTGCTGAGTCCTGCGCTGACCGATGGCTCCCTAGGAGACATGATTTTCTTCCACTCCTATAAGAAGCCGGGCCTTGTGCTGGACATTGTGGAAGGTGAGTCAGATTTCTGTCACATTCAGGAAGCACGCCCTTGATTTTCCTAGGGGTAAGCTTGTCTGGGTCTTTGGGAGGACAGAGGTAACTCTCCGTGTGCCCATGGTACAGTGGCTGTTGAGGATGATGGTGTACCAAGAGCCAGAGATTCAGGGTGACTGTTCAAAGTGGTGCTGAGTGGGCCATACTTCTCTCCTAATAGCTGTTTCCATCCCACCTGTAGATCTGAGGCTTATCAACACCCAGGCCATCTTTGCCCAGAAGACAGGAATGATCATCTTGGGTGGAGGTCTCGTCAAGCACCACATTGCCAATGCCAATCTGATGGTGAGGGACGTTGCATTAGGCATGACGACACATGGGAGGAAGGCAGTAGCGGGGTCGGGAGGGAGAGATTACAGAGGATGCTTGGTCCTAGAGTTGGAAGGGACCTTGTAAGCCATGTAGTTCAAGCCCTGCTTAGTGCAGGAAACCCAACGCTAGAAAATTATGGGAGATCTAGAACAGCCTCTGCTTGAAGATGACCAGAGAGGGAAAGGCTGCTAGATTACTGGTTCCATTAGTGTGGGAAAACCTTGTGGTGGAAAGTGTTCTGTGTATCAGTGGCCTGGTATTGTTTGCATGCTTCTTCAGCCGGGGAAATTGTTCTCACCAAAGGCACAAAAGATCTGGGCTTATAGTCCAAACCAGCACTTCTCCAGGTATACACAGTAGCCGAACCCTCTTTGGTTCTTCACGAGGGGCAAACCAGAAAGTGCCCTGTTTTAAGTGCTGGAAGAGGGCCCATAGTTCATTCTGTTTGTGCATTTACCGTCTTTGCACCCTTCCTGCAAGATGCACAACCTTGTACGTTTGATTGGTCCTAGGTTAATGAGTTTCCTGGAATTTGGTCCAGGTGTCCTCTGTTCAAAAGTATCTTATGTAGCAGGGCTGAGCTGTTGGAGAGCTGTGACCAGAGCAGAGAATCTTGGTATAAGACAGTTTTGTATAGCTCTGAACATATATATGAGAATAATTATATGTATGCTGTGCTGAAAAACCAGTTTTGGGGCAGCTGACTCTGCTCCCTGTGCCTGGTTTCACCCATTCTGTCACCTCCACAGAGAAACGGAGCTGACTTTTCAGTGTATATCAACACGGCACAGGAGTTTGACGGCTCGGATTCGGGAGCTCGGCCTGATGAGGCGGTATCCTGGGGGAAAATACGTACGGATGCAAAACCTGTCAAGGTATGTGTGGGGCACAGAGGAGAGAGGCTGATCATGGAACTGTAGGGGGTAGGGTTTCCACTTACTGTTGACTAGTCGAGCACGTTCTGAATCCTGCATTCTCCTTGGTCTTCCATTGGCAGGTTTATGCCGATGCTTCCCTGGTCTTCCCGCTGCTGGTCGCAGAGACTTTTGCCCAGAAGTCAAATGCCTTTGCTCGAGAGAAGCAAAATGACTAAGCGGAAGGCATCTCAGATGTCAGGATCCTTCTGTACCTGCCCAGCCCATATGCACAACTCCGTAGTTGCTGGCACTCACGTGGGAACCGTACAGGTGAAGGCAAGAGAACCGCAACTACTAGAAGGCAAGAGAACCGCAACTGCTAGAAGGCAAGAGAACCGCAACTGCTAGAAGGCAAGAGAACTGCAACTCCGCACTAGATCGCATTCAGCTCTTTCTCCGTCCACCATGAATAAGGTCCGCACCCCAGTCGCTTCCTCTGAAATCAGGTCTCTTCTCCTTGTTGCCCTTCAGATCACAACCGTTGGGCAACTGCGTGTGTCAGGGGCATAACTTCTTCCACCTTTCTCCTCTCGTGTCTCCTTCACCTGAAAACAGAGTGTTTGGGAGTGAAGACTGTTGGGGTTGTTTTCACAGCCTGCTTCTTCCGTGATAGTGGGATGGTCCCGGGAGTCGAGGGTGGCTCCTTTCCTTGTACCGGCTTTGGCTTGCAGACAAGCTTTGAGCGGCCCACGTCCTCTCTGTTCCTTCCCTTCCCTTCCGTCCCTTTCCCCCATCAGCCCCCTCTTAATTTATTTATTGGTGTTTTTCGTTTGGAATCGCCCAAAAACCCCAGCTTCCTAATAAAACTAATTGGTCTTGAAATGAGTGTGTTTCTTCCTTCCTTCTTCTCCTTGAGGATGTTTTGCCCCCTCCTTTGTGGCCAACTTCGGGACATACTTACAGATGCATGCTGCTCAGGTTATGGGGTCCCCCCCCAATCTCTTTAGGTTGTGAATCACTGAGTTAATGAGAGCAATCCTAGGGAGGTCTACTCGGAAGTCAGTCCTGTTCTATTCAGTGGCGTTTACTTTCAGGAACATGTACTTAGGATTTTAACCTTCATGTGAAATTGGTGAACTTGCCTCTATCACTAGGGGGCTTGTTGGACTGAACTGGGTAATTGGACCAGCTTCCTATTGGAGAAAACTCGTAACTCTGGACTGTTAAGTATCATGGAGAGAGATGGAATTGCATTACATTTGAAGTTTAGTCTCAGAGCTGATATAAAGTAGGACATTATAGCAAATTAGCTTTCTGGGTTAGAAACACACTGGGTTAGTAGGCCGATGGTCTGACTCAGTAAAAGGCAGCTTCACTTATTGATCTGTTGCAAACTGAACTGTGTTGTGACTCAAAAGACTAATGTAATATTACTTTATGGAACAAGCGTACACCCGTAAACAATTTTCCTGACTTGAGCTGCCGGCAAAAATTGGAGGCACATCCGAATGCATATCAGAATGCGGTTATTTTGTCTCCGCGCTCCATTGCATTCAGTAGAACACATACATAAATATGTATTCCAGTGCTGCTTTTCATTAGGGGCATTCCAATGTGCATTTGGATGCAGATCTAATTTACCCAGAATTCCTTCTATGAATGGATTTTTTTCCCCTTTCAGATTTTCAAGGTTTCTATGGAGAGGGGGAAGTTGGCCTGGCCCGAGGGCACATGATCATTCCGGAACACAACTTTTACCCTCTTCCACAACAAGCAACTTCCCTTAGCTTAACTCCACCCTCCGATGGACTTAGGTCTTTGTGCTTCTTTCTGCTCCTGTCTCTGTTGGCAACATAAGGGCAGTCAGAATGTGCCTACCTCAGTTCCTGCAGGTGGGGAGTCCATCTTTTTTTAAAGCAGAATTTTCCTGCAATTTCTAGGGCCCGTCTTGTGGGTAGGCACCCAATCCACCCTTGTTCTTTCTCCCAGTACAATGCAATTGGCCACACACGGGACACTCCATTAGAAAAAGCAGGGTGTATCTACAATATGCCCCAAACTTCAATTTGGTAATTTGTTTCCCAGCAAATTAATTTATCCCATCGTTTAAAATACTTTGCATTTTTATATGCTCCTTTGTTAATACATTGCTTGTTTGTTCTAGGTTGCTCCTTGGGCAGATCAAAATTTAACGGGTGTTTCTATTTTGTTTGGTTCCAAGCCAGCTCTTTGTCCTGAAATGGGTTGTTACTCATTCAGTTGCCTCTATCGTAGGAAGGTGTCTGGATAGCAAATTGCAACCTCCCAACATTTTTAAATTGGCCTCCAGGCCCTGTGGCAACTATTCGATGACTGCTCGTTGCAGCAACCCTTGCATCTCCTCAGAATTCTGCAAATGGCTCAACAAGATGGGGGACCCCCTGCCCTAGTAGCCGTTAGCCAGTTTAGAAAAGTACACACAAATGTGTGTGCAATAAAAAAGCAGTAAACATAAAACCATGATCCACGTAACCACAGCAGCTGTCCATTGTTAGCCGAATTGCTTTATCTACAGCAATTGGCAAATTTTAAACTGGGCGCTTGCCAACTATACCAAGGTCCTGTTCCCACCCGAGGGTTACCAGAGAAGGAGTCGAGGCGGGTGTTGTTAAAATAACTGTCTTTTACTTAAGAAAATATAAATCACATACAAACAATACTGATGCTCTCACACATTCAATCAAGTTCCTTAGAAATACAGTATTAAACTGAGCACGTTTGCATTAGCAGGTAGGGTGATGGTGGGTGATAACTTATCTGTCCTGAAGCTTGTTCGTTCCAATGAAGAATGGATGGGAAGAAATAGAACTCTAGGGAAGTTAACACACGACCAGAACCAGCCAGTACGTGTGGGTCTCTTGACTGCAGATCAAGAGATTAAAGTAGAGGCAAGGGTTTGGGTAGAGCAAGCTGGACAAAAGGGGAGTAAAAAGCAGATAGTGGTCATTGCGGGGGTTGCTAGCTAGGAAGGGCCAGGCGAATGGTCCTTACCTTTTATAGGTGGTCCTATTAGGTGAGAGGTAACGGTTCCAACCTGTGGACCCACCTACCTGTTAGTCCGTCCCAAAACTAATCCTATTGGTTGCGTGTAGTGAGGGGTGGCTACCTAGAGGGTTGGAGAATATTGTAACCTAAGACCTAACTCAAAGGATGGCATCTGGGCAAGGGTCAGTGTGCTCCCTTGAAGTGCAGATGAAGCTTGGCCATTCCTTTGGTCATAAAAGGTCCATCTGGCAGGAAATGCCAATGCAGAAATAAAGCAGAGATGTGGCGTGCCTGAGTGCTAACAATTCAACAATGGGGGCTGCTTCTTCTCAAGTTGTTGTTTTGCTGTCAATAATGGAGATGTGTGCTTCCTCAACAGGCTGGTAGCTGAAACCTCATTAACGTGTAAGGCTTATGCATGCACCTTCTATGTGTAGTATCACAACAGGTGACTTGTACAGCTTTCTGAGCCTGTGTGTGTGTGTGCACAGTCCATTGTGTGTGTAGCAGCAAATATAAGTCCATAAAGCAAAATATCAATCTCATTCCTTAACACCATACTCATATTTAGTATCAAATAACAGCAAAAGACTGTCTGTCGTACTTATAGATCCATGTTTTCTCCATTAGCAATTTATCCAAGATCTAGCACTAGACTAGAACATCACCATAGGGTGAAAGCTACAGGTTTTACTATTGTAAATTTTTCCAATTTCTGCTTACAGCCCAATGCCTCATTTAGTTTTCTTATTTCTAATCTTTTATATCAGTATTACCTGTTTTCATTGTTGGGGAAAAAAATCTGTTAGAGAGGCATTCGAAAGTTAAAGAGGTTAGGGCTTTTTAGCTTGCAGAAATGACAACCGAGGGGTGACATGACAGAGGACGGCAACATTATGCATGGGACAGAGAAGGTAGAGAAAGAAGTACTTTTCTCCCTTTCTCACAATACAAGAACTCATGGGCACTCAATGAAATTAACGGGTAGTTGGCTTAGACTACAAAAAGGAAGTACTCCTTCACCCAAAGAGTAATTAACACATGGAATTCATTGCTGCAGGAAGTAGTGGCAGCTATAAGCATAGACAGCTTCAGGAGGGGATTGGATAAACATGGAGCAGAAGTCCATCAGTGGCTATTAGTCACAAGGTATAGATGGAACACTTGTGTCTGGGGCAGTGATGCTCTGTATTCTTGATGTCGGGGGGGCATAGTTCTGGCCCCAGTGGTGGACCTCCTGATGGCACCTGGGTTTTGGCCACTTTGTGACACAAGGTGTTGGACTGGATGTGCCATGGGCCTGATCCAACATGGCTTTTCTTATGTTCTTAACCAGTATTGGATATGGCATGCTGTTGGGTACAAGTTGTATTTGCATATGTAACGTTGGGGTAATTATAAGAGAGATGTCCACATAAAAAAACCCATGTATTACAAGATAAGGAAATAACTGCAAATCATACTTATGATTAATCTTTGTTCCTATCAGAGGTCATTTCGGGGGGGATCGCAGTTCCCCCGGGTGAGGTGCAGGGGGCGGGGCACACGACGAAGCCCCGCCCCTTCTTCCGGCTGCCCCCTTCTTCCAGCCTCATTCTGTTGCAGAAGGAGGAAGAAGCAGGAGGGTAAGTTGGCGTCCTCCCCCTCTGCCTGGCCGAGGCCACTCCACGTGGCCTCCGCAAGGACTCCCAGCCCCATTCAGGAGCTTCCCCGAGGTAACTGTGTTAGTCTGTTCCTGCAAAATAGTCCAAGAGTTCAAATAGCACATTTAAGACTAACAAATAGCACCTTTAAGACTAAGACTAACTGAGTGGTGGGTGTGGCCTTATGACACACTTCCGGTGATGGCAGGGGGTGTGGCCTCATGACACACGTCCGGTGAGGTCAGGGGGTGTGGCATATGCTAATGAGTTCCCCTCACTCTTTTTCTACGAAACGACCCCTGGTTCCTATATTGCACCATATTTCATGTGCTTTTGCCCCCCCCCCCTTCCTTGGGGTACTGTGAAAAGTTCGCTATTAAAATGGGGGCATGATGTATTGTAAATAAAAGCACGCGCCTTTCTCTTAGCTCCCATTCCTAGCCCTGTAGTGAAGGATAGCAATTTGTCTCGCACTTTTTCTACCTCTCTAATTTTGGCAGCAGACCTCTTGCAGCGCCAATCCCTTCCATTTTAATTACTCATGCTGTGCCTATGCGGAGCTAAAATTGTTTGAATGGTTAGCAATTTATGAAAAGATGAGAAGCCTACACTTTAATCAGAACTAGTGTTGAAACCTCGAACTTTCAAGGAGTCACCCGTTGCAGAGTTTTAATTTTGCTGCTTTCTCATTTTGAAACTAAAGCAAAACAATATGAACAGCAAAACTGTTTGCCTTAAACCCTCCCACCCTATAATACACAGAAATGTTTGCTTTTGAACTTATCTTGAAGCTCAGCTTGAGTTGAAGAACGGGATCTTTTCAGTGCTGCAGCCCAGCCCTAGCCTGTACAGAAAATAAGCAAAATGCGGAAAAGCAGAATGTATTGGATTTTATGTCTACATACGTGTCAGTAACTACCTTACAGTAGTATCAGTGAACATGGATGAGCGTAATAGCTGTGTTGATGTACATATCCAGCGATGCCTCAAGTAGAACGTGTGTAAACTTCCCCTTTTTATGTGTTATCCATGCACAACCCTTCAATGTGGCTACGGTCACACATTGGAAAGTGCACTGAAAGTGGATTATTTAGTTTATGTGACTGCAGTCTGTATGTAGGTTTACCCCCTTGCTCAGTGGTAGAGCATTTGTTTTGCATACAGAAGCTCCCAGGTTCAATCCCCTGGGTCTCCAGCTAAAAGGATCAGGTGGTAGGTGATGTGAAAGATCTCTCCCTGAGACCATGGAGAACCACTGCCAGTATTAATCAATACTGACCTTGATGGACCAATGGTCTGATTTTCTATAAGGCAAGTTCATGTCCTAACACATATATACTGAACAATTGTTTGCCATTTCTTCCATGAGGATGGGTAAGAGTGGCCCACTCCCCCTAAGGAGATGATGGAGCATGAGATTACACAAGTTGACACCAGGGTCTTGATTATATAGTGTCATCTGTTTGGTGGAGAAAGCAGACCACGCAAAAACTGGGTAAATCACTTCAGCAGAGTCCAGTAACACAACCAAACAAAGTATGAGGAAGGATCTAAACTCTGGAGGATGTCGTTTCCAGGAAGGAAACACTGTCAGAGGAGTAATGGGAATCCTGTTGCTTCACTGTGTCTGGTTCCCTTGTCTTGGTGATGGAACTCACATGCCAAAGCATCTCATAGTACTGAGCAGCCTTATATGGAATCAAACCTTTTAGTCCATCAAGTCAGTATTGTCTACTCAGACCGGCAGCAGCTCTCGGGGCTCAGCTTGGGGTCTTTCACATCACCTACTGTCTGGCTCTTTCAACTGGAGATGCCAGAGATTGAACCTGCAACACAAAGGATGAGCTACACAGTAATAGGATCAGTAAACAAAAAGAACTGTTGAGTAAATAAATAGAACTGTTGAACCTGGGCTGGGACCTTCTGCATTCAAGACAGATGCTCTGCGGTTGAACCACCACAGCCCCGCCCCAATGTACTACAAAGCCAGTGTATTGATTTACTATGAAGCCTATGAAAATAACAACTTGTAACAAAGTTTAGAACTAACTGCCTACAAGGGATTGTAACTCAAAGCATATTTTCAAAGTTAATGAAGATAATTATCTCTACCCTGAATTTTAACAATTCGGGAGGGGTATAATGATGTTTTGGATAGACAACTGCATCCAGCAATCCATTACAGTAACTCCATTATGGCAGGCTCCCCTTTACCATGAAACGTTTTTGGACAAATCAAGCTAGGATCTAAATTTTCAGTAACATATATTGCTACTGGGCGGGCGTGTGCATGGATGTCATGGTCCCTATATCTAATGTTGGAACTCTTCTTCCTGGCTAAAAACATCAGTCCAAAATCCTTTCCCAGAACGTTTCTCTACAATTATGAGTGGTTAAAAATTAAAACCAAGTGCTGCTGCACGTATAGAGGTGACAAATCCCTTGTGTGAACGTGCTATGGCAAATGCCGAAGCTGAATATTGCTTTGAATTATGTTGGGGTCCCTAATCTTATTGAGCCTGGAATTCTGGAATTATGAGCTCAGAGAATGAGTGTTGAACTTGCAACAAAATGGCTACCCAAGGGTTTTGAGACCAGTCACAATATAGGCAGCTTGCAAGCCCAACGTGCTTCAATGACAGAGACAGGCGTTCCTGAATGAATGATACTTCCTGCATCCTACTCCTCTCAGATAGAGGAAATCCAGGATGGAGTCTTTGCTCTGAGGAAGAGATGCTTTGTCAAATATAAAAGTGAACAGCAGGAAATTCGAGGTGGGCGCCAGGGCTATTTTTGGGCATGAACGCACAGGAACGGAGTTCTGGCTGGCTCCCCGGCTGGCTCCCAGGTTGGCCACGCCCAGCAGGAACTCATTAGCATAATAGGCCACACCCAACAGCAGGAACTCATTAGGATTGGCTACATTAGGGGTGTGTGGCCTAACATGCAAAGGAGTTCCTGCTACAAAAAAGCCCTGGGTTTTGACAACAAACAAGGTAAACAGAATAACAAGCAAAAGGTGGGTGTGGCTGGATAACCACACTTCTGGTAACATGGGGGTGCGGCCTAATGTGGTAATGAGCTGTGCTGTCAGGGGTGTGGACTAATATGCTAATGAGTTCCTGATGTTGGGTGTGGCCTGTTATGCTAATGAGTTCCTGCTACAAAAAGAGCCCTGGGGACGCTATGGCATCTGCAGAAACCAGAGCAGGGGTCACTGCATTATGTCAGACTCTTCAACTGAATAAATACACTTGGCAGCCATGAAGTGTATAATAATAAAGGAAAGCATATGTATGTATGTTTTAACCGCCCTATACGTTCTTCCTTGTATTCTTTACAAAGTTTCATGCAAAATGTTGTGCATCTAGAACTAAAGATGCTGCAGAGTTCTAGCCACAGGAGGGGGCTACACTACACTTCAAATCAAGAGTCTCTACAGACACCCTGGCACCCACCAAGTGTTTTTAGGAAGTGGGTGGGACCAAATAGGGGCTTTTGCCCAGCAATGCTTCTGACTGACTATTGAAGATTTGATTGGCTGTGAAGAGATTTTAAAAAAAAATGTTGCTTTGGCAGCATTCAGTATTTTTAATGCCAAAATATAAACCAGTATTCATTTAGCTCTGATACCAGTGTACTGTTATATCACTAGCTCAAGAATCCACACTGTGTCACTGAAGTTAAGCTGTGGCAATCATTTGTGTGGCTGGCTCTGCCTCCTGCGGCAGCCATTTTGAAACAGCCATTTTGTTGCTGCACCCACCATGCCCTGTCAGAATTCCAGAAGTGCCTACAGGCTTAAAAGGGTTGCCCCACCCCCGCTTTAAAGACACAGACATTTCTCCATGTTATCATTGTGCTACCAGATTAGTGTCACTATGACACAAAAAATAATGGGCACAATTTGCCATGAAAACAGCCTCCTATGTACAGGCTACTACTACTACTATTGGGTTAGACCCAGGGGTCAGTCTGTGAAAAGTACTGGTGGATGTTGATTTTCCCCATTCTAATTCCCAGGGTTGTGGGACCCACACAGACTACTAGCCACAAGGGTCGGGGGGGCTACAGTGAGGTGGGGGAAGGGGGCAAAAGAGCTTATCTGGCAGTGGAGCTGCATTTTCAGAAGAGGAATGAAGGAGTGATTTTGCCTTATTTCCCCTTGGGTGCAGTCTCCCTAGTCATAGATTGAGGCTACTGCAGCTCTGGGATCAATTTTCCAAAGGGGACAGAAGAAACTGCAGGGGCAAAGATGGCAAAAATCAGGACCCTCTGCACTGAAGGAGATGTTGGATCCAACCCACCCTTATGCCAGCAATACAGCACTGATATAATACTAGGGCTGCCAAGTGGGGGCGGGGGGCGGGTAAACCCCCGCTTTGGAGGCCTGATTTCCGCCGCCGCGGAATCGGGCCCCGGGGGGAACCCCGCCCCCCAAAGTGCAGCGTGGCTGCGTCACAGGAAGTGACGCAACCATGTAGATCACGTTGGGGGTGTGGCCCCAACCGTTGGAGGGAAAACTCTATGGTTGGCAACCCTATATAATACAGTTTAATGAAACTCAAAATGAGACAAAATTAAATGTTTAATTGGCTACAGCATCAATCAAAAGGCTTGCTTTTAAACTGCATGTTAAAGTTTCTGTGTAACATCACAAGCTATTGCTATAACAGTACACTGGTATCAGAGCTAAATAGTTTTTTAAAATATATATATTATGGCATTAAAAATACTGAATGCATATAGCTGTGTTATACTGTGTCAGACTGTTGGTCTGTCAAGGACATGTTGTCTGCACTGTACCGCAGAGGTTGTCAAGGGTCTCAGCAGAGGTCCCCCACATCACTGGCTATCTGATTCTTTCAAATGGAGGTGCCAGGACTTGGACCTGGGACCTTCAGCATGCTAAACAGGTGCTCTGCCACTGATTTACAGTCCCACTAGTTGGCACCCTTCCCTGTACGTATGGTCATTTCGGAAAATTTTAAATAGCAATTGATTGAAAAAACATAATTCATATAATGAGTACTGTCAACAACCCCTAGTCCAAGGGATTGCTGGTAAGGGCAAGCAGAACACAAATTTACAAAACCCTGGAATATGACTCTAGTTGGTGATGTCAGTTGATGAGGTGACCCTGTTACTAGGCATATGACCTCGGAGGGGGTTTGACTAAGGTGAGCTGCTCTAAGGGTACCAGTCAGGCAATTTTACATGCCACTATATTAGCAGAGTAATAACCAGTATATGCTGTATAAATGTTTTGCTGAAATTACAAACATACCACTCTATACAGCTGTACCCCCTCACATGAAGGTATCATGCCATTTGACAGGGTGCATTTGGCAAGAGTGCATGTGGTTATACTGATGTTGCTGATGCTGTGTAGATCAGCCTGCATATTCAGGGACAAACTAGATGATACCTGTGACACGAATTGTGTTTGGGATCCACTATCTGATTTGCAGCTACATGAACAAATTTAGAGTCCAGTGGCACCTTTAAGACCAACAAAAGTTTATTCAAAGTATGAGCTTTCGTGGCCATGCATACTTTTTCAAATACAATGGGATGGAAAAACGTACCTTGAATAAACCTTTGCTGGTTTTAAAGGTGCCACTGGACTCTGAATTTGTTCTACTGCTTCAGACCAACACGGCTGACCATCTGGAACTATCTTGCAATTACATGGAACGGCAGAGAATGGAGGTCCCCACATGCTCCAGGGGTAGGGGTGCCAGCCTCCAGGTGGGACATGGGGACCCCCCAGAATTACAGCTCATCTCCAGAATACAGAGATCAGTTCCCTTTGACAAATTGGATGCTTTGGAGGGTGGAATCTTTGGCATTGTACCCCACTTTCCTACCCAGGCTCCATCCCCAAATATCCAGGAGTTTCCCAACCTGGCTCTAGCAAACCTACTCCCCATCCTCCACCAGTGGCTAGGAGGGGACTGGCAACCGTATCCAGGGACATGTTTTGCTCAGGAGCATAGCGGTGGCAGGGCTGTCTTCAGCTTTCCCTCCTGTGCATTTTCCTGAGTCGGCACTCGGGGTGTGCATTTGGCTTCCCCAAGCTGGAAAAAAAAATCGGTATTTTTTTTCAGTATTCCTAAGACGAATGCAAATTCAGGAAACTTTTCAGCTACTGAATAAAGTTTCCTAGATTTTTTGGGCTTTTTCGGTGGGTACTGCCGAATGCCAGCTTCCCTTCCCTCCCCCAGTCACTGGCTGCCAGGGGAAGGCATTTAAATCTAACAGCTGACTGGTGGAGGGGAGTGAAACTGACAACTTGTCAGTTTCACTCCTCTGTGCTGGTCAGCTATTAGATTTAAATGCCTTCCCACTCCTCACTGGGGCTGGGAAAGTAAAGGGGAGGCTTTTAAAGATGCCTCCATTCTCCCTTTGCTCCCCCAGCCCCCCCGCCACAGCAGCAGCAGGAGGGCTTGGGGAGGGAGGGGGAGCCATTTAAATGCCTTCCTCCTCTCCCTTCTCCCGTCATGAGCTGTTAGGCTGGAATGCCTTCCCACTATTGAGATTGGCAGTTTCAGTCCCCTCCACTTCCAAGTAAAGGGGACTGAAATTGACCATTTTGATGACTGGAAAGGCATCCAGCCTAACAGTGCGGCTGGCCAAGAGCTTTAAATGCTCCCCTTGGCTTCCCTGGCCTCCCCGCAATGGTAGGGTGCCCTGGAAAGCCAAGGGACAGAGGGCTTATACCCATCAAGGTCTCCCATACTTCATAGCCACCAGCTGAGTACAAAGCAAATACTTGAGATGTTTGGGCTTGGGTTGCTTCAAGAGTGTCTGACCAAGCCCCTTCCCACCATTTGGTTTGCCAGCACACCAACAGCTTCACAGGCATTGTATGTTTTTTCTAGTACTTGCGCCAACAATCTTGCCTACCCCCCCTGCTCTGAGGTGAGCTCCCCCACCCTGGCAGTCTTTAAGCAGTGGCTGGACAAACACTTGTCAGGGATGCTCTAGGCTGGTCCTGCATTGATGAATGATGCGATTGTTGCATATTGAATCTCAGAAAATCTGACATCAGCAAAGAAGCAGGAGAGGAAAATTCAACTGGCGATTGGGGCGTTAGGGATGGGTCTTAATCAGTGTTCCCTCTAAGCTGAGTTAGTGTGAGCTAGCTCACAGTTTTTTAGCCTCTGGCTCACACATTTTTGTCTCCGCTCAGGAAGGAGGGCTCCAGAGCAAACTGATTTATGCAGTAGCCAAATCACCTGCTCGCAACTTTAATGCCAGTAGCTCACAAAGTAGAATTTTTTGCTCAAAGGGCTCCATAGCTTAGATGGAGCACTGGTCTTAATATGTAATGGTCATGCTATATTAAAAATTAATAATAATTAACTTGGAATGCAATAATCCTTAACCTGTGAACTTTTACTTACACACTAAGAAGACCTTAGAGAATGTTCCCCATCTCGTCATGCATTCTTACCTCCTCCACCAAGGTCTCATTGACTTCACTCTAAAGCAGCTCTACACAACATTAACATTATCCCCTTGGTTCCTCTTCATCGTTGTAGGAGATAATTTCCTGTTCTTCATAACCTTCGTGGCTGCCCTGCTCTCTCCTTAACACATTTATGTCAGCAATTATGCTCTTACGTGCCCTCATTAACGCACTGAACCCTGTCTGCATTTCTTCATCTGTTACTTCCTTGGTAGAAAGACAGTTCTACTTTAATTCCATAAAGAAGATACAGGTACCTGGAACTCTAGTGCTTTTAAAGCAGCAATTTTGTTCAATCTGAGGACTTGCTTTTTAAAAAAAACACTTTATTAAATATAAAAAATAACAACACAATCAACTATAGTAAAATAAGCCAAAGTCATTACATTAAACTACAGAATTCACTGAATGTTTCTTATAACTATCAACAAAACATTACAAGAAAACCAATAGAACCCAGTAAGATAGTATTCCGTTCGCGGGGAGGGTGGGGTAAAAATGCAAAAAATAAATATAAAGAGGCTCTGGTCTTGATGCAAAATACTCAACAATTGGTCAGATTCAAGAGTGCTTTATGATAGGGAAGTAAGTCTTGTGCAGACATGAAACTTAATACTTCATAGCAATTCTTAAAGGGTGGGGGAGAGGAAAAACATCCTTTCAAAATTCTAAGCACATTTACCTTTATCTGGCAAATGGTGATGATGGTATTGCTTTGTCACTAACAAAATGAACCATGAATAATGCATCTCCCAAACAACAGCCACCTTCTATTGTGAAAATAAATTATTCCCAATCAGACATGTGTTAGCCGAGTATATGTTGGTGGGCTTGATGGGGGGGGGGGAGAGAGGAAATTAAATGACCTGTCTACAAGAGGGCAGGCAAGATAGCTTGAACTCTCGTTCCTCTTTTAAAATTTATGGACCAATGAAATGGCGGTTCTGTCTTGTCTGCAAACTCTTGCTCGTATTCAATAGAATCTCTGAGCAGATCTCTTCATTACTGAAAAGAAAAATCTTCCACATAGAAAATTAACACATAAAGGAGCAGGCTGAGGTAAAAAACTTTCTTTCTGACATACTGGTTTTCCACAAAAAGGTTTCATTCAGAAGAGTACTCTTAGTCACTGATTTCCCCAACTATGATGTTATACAATTGCAGAAGGGCTTTGAGTTTTATATACAACATGGAACCTTGCCTCTTCACCACACTGGCCTCTTCAGAAGAGATCAAACTCCACAGAAAACAAAGCCTGATATCTTTCTATCAGAAGGCCACTTGTGTGTTTTTCTACCAAAGAATTATCTATTTTGTGTAAATCATATTCAAAATGAACTCAGTATACGCTAACTAAAAGGTAAAGGTAAAGGTTCCCTTGCTCGAAAGCCAGTTGAGTCCGACTCTAGGGTTGCGGTGCTCATCTCCGTTTCAAAGCCGAAGAGCCAGCGCTGTCCGAAGACGTTTCTGTGGTCATGTGGCCGGCATGACTAAACACCAAGGCGCACAGAACGCTGTTACCTTCCCACCGAAGTGGTACCTATTTATCTACTTGCAATTTCTTGCTTTCGAACTGCTAGGTTGGCAGGAGCTGGAACTAGAGACGGGAGCTCACTCCATCATGCGGCAACCTGGGTCTCGAACTGCTGAACTACCAACCTTCCACAGCCTGCAGTTCAGCGTCTTAACCACTTGAGCCACCGCAGCAACGCTAACTAGGCTGCTTCTATTGAAGCTTGAGTAGTGAGGAACACTTCCTCTCACTCTTTTTCCTATCCAGTGATCAAGAGTTCCTTCTTTCAAAAACGATCATTTATATTCTAAAAAGAAATATCCCTAGGGCTAGAATTTAGAGCAGAGGCAGACCCACCCCCCTCCTTTTTCATTTTGCTGTCAAGTCACAAACAACCTATTGTGACACCATAGGGTCTTCAGAACAAGAGATGTTCAGAGGTGGTCTGCCATTGCCCTTTGCTTTGCACCAACCCTGTACTTCCTTGGTTGTCTCCCAACCAAGTGTTAACCGGGACTGAACTTGCTTAGCTTCCGAGATCTAATGAGAACAGGTTAGCCTGGACTGTACAGGTCAAAGTACAATCAGCCTACTTACTTATTTTTAAAGGATTGGTGAAAGTTAACTAATTGTAATCATTCTGGGAATACATTAATCTTTTAGGTGTGTTCAATTTTTGTTGTTCAGTCGCACAGTCGAGTCCGACTCTTCGTGACCCCATGGACCAGCTCCCGCCAGGCCCTCCTGTCTTCTGCCGTCCTCTGAAGTTTGCTCAATTTCATGTTCGTTGCATCGATGACACTGTCTAACCATCTCATCCTTTGCCGTCCCCGTCTTCTTTGATCTTCAATCTTTCCCAGCATCAGGGTCTTCTCCAGTGAGTGCTCCCTTCTCATTTGGTGGCCAAAGTATTTGAGCTTCGGTTTCATTATCTGGCCTTCCAGGGAACAGTCAGGGTTGATTTCTTTTAGGATTGACTGATTTGATCTTCTTGCAGTCTGCATATCTGAGGTTGTTGATCTTTTCCCCAGCAATCTTAATTCCCGCTTGTGATTCATGCAGGCCAGCATTTTGCATGATGTACTCTGCATATATATTAAATAAGCAAGGTGACAATATACATCCTCGTCGTTCAATTACCAGAATACAATAAAAACACTTACAACAATTTCATTTTTATAGGTTTTATTTTAATCAAACAATTATTGCTTTGTGTTTTTAGCACATCTGGATTATAGTATGCTGATAGTGACCTCATATAACCCATGGGGGCCTGAGATACACTTCTAGACCTGGCAATAAACTAGGGTTGCCCCTCTGGGTTGGGAAATTCCTAGAGATTTGGGGCTGGATTCTGGGGAGGGCAGGTTTTGGGGAAAGGAGGGAACCTCAGCACGATATAATGCCATCAAGTCCATCCTCCAAAGCAGATGTTTTCTCCAAGGGTTCTATATTCTAGACTTCAGTTATAATTCAGGGAGATCTCAAGGCCCCACCCGAAGACCGGCAACCCTAATGATTCATTTTCTTTTTATTTCTTTGGTCATTTTGGTTTGCCTTTACATGAGCCAACCAAAGTTAAGTCCTGTCAAATCATGGTGAATCCAATGGAAGAAATTTAATCTTCCTACACTTTGGGGTTGTAGCTGCTCAACATGTTCGTGTTCTTTAAATGCTTTGGTTGGTAAAATGAAGGAGTTTTAAGCATCATCTATCTTTATGGTTGGTCAGAAATAGCAACCGTCAACAACAATGGGCAATCCAGTCAAAATTAAGGATTTTAAGTCCTATTACTTTCAGTAGCAGGGAATTTAGCATATGTTTTGACTTCTTCTATTGAAATAAATAGGATTTGCTTGTCTTTTAATGCTGGTTGGGCTGTACCATTATTTGCTAGCCCCATCAATGTTAAAATTGGGACTCTGCCTGTGTTTTTCGAAACCACCATCCCCTGCATATAATTGTGCTGAATTACTATACTGGCTGACAACTAAATAGTTTACAAAGGCGCATGTGATTACAGATTACTTCAAATCCACATTTCTTGACTTGTTCGTTAATGCCTCTTGATGCTTTTATGGTATCTGATTGCTTCTACAGTGAATTCAGCTAGGGAGTTGCAGATATTAGATCTTCAGGATTCTTGGTTTCCACCGTGCTTATTTTTTGTACAGTTGAACATTAGTAGAAACGTCCTAATGGTAGGAGCAGTTTGACAATGGATCCCATTAGCTAAGGGGGTATAGTGGGCTCTCCCTTACTGAAGATTTTCAAGTAGAGACTGGATAGCCATCTAGTGGGGATGCCTCAGTTCTGCTTATTTTGCAATGGGCAGCAAGTTGGACTAGAGGGCTGTAAGGTCACTTCAGACTCCGGAACTCTTATCGTCCTAGTTCCAGTCTGAAGAACTAGGGAGCTCATATCTATCACCAGTACTTCTGGGCTGTCATCTGAAACCAAAGAGATGGTGCAGAAATTATGGGGGCTATCTGCATCTAACAAAATTGGAACAACAAAATAGTCCCTTTTGGTAATAATTAGCATATGGCAGTTTGTGTAGTATAGCCAGGAGATCCTAAGATTGTCTGGCAGCCAAAAGTTCTAGCTCTTTAAGCATTATACACCATTAGGTGGTGAGCCCAATTGTTTTATTTTTTAAGGAAAGAGATATTTCAGAGGTGGTTTGCCATTGCCTGCCTCTGCATCACACCACCGGTATTCCTTGGAGGTCGCCCATCCAAATACCAGTCAAGGTCGACTCAGGTCAGCCCTTTTTGGTGATCTCAGGATAATACCTGTCACATACAATTGTTAATATTAGCTTGCTTGATCGATGGATGCAGGATATCCATTTTGCAAGTGCAAAGCACTGTTGAGCATGCAAGTCCACATTAAGAAGATGCTTCATCTGTTCCACAATTAGAATCACTGGCTCTTTTTTCCCTGTTATTCAGAACAGCAAACGCTACATAATTGGTTCAAGTTATGCTAACCTGTTTTTCTGGAGTAGCTGTTATGAGGTGCTGGGGGGAGTATTATTGTTTATGTACTCAATAGCAAAACATTAATGGGAAGAATATGTAATAAGTGTCATGCATAGATTTCAGAGAGCCTTGGGGAGTACATCAGACCTCCTCCCCAAAATCCCCACCTAAAATATGTAAATAACCAGCCTCCCCTCCCAAAAAATTGTCTTTTGCACAAAGAAAGTAAATGTATAAACATGTACAAATGAGTCGCTCCTTGCCACTTTAACCATCAATCAAAGACGTGACATGGCAAATCAAGCTAACTGTCAGTTGTTCATCAGGACAACTGAATGATTAGTAATTTTAATTAAAGTCCCTCACAGCAATATGTTTAAAATTAAATCTGAGTGACAAAATGGAAACCTACCAGGAAAATGTTGAATATTGATAAGGTCGTCAGGAAGATTTTTTAAAAAAATCACTGGCGGCTTTTGTTTAGTTGCTAACTAACAATATTTTCTCCACAGGCATTGTACATTTTTTTTGCATAAGTAAGCACCACTAGCTTTTGATGGACAGCTCTAGCTGTGATTGTACAGTCTGTCCAGGCAGCTGTTAAATACACAGGAACCTTGCTAGACCAAGAATGTTGGCGATCCCATTAATCTGACCTGCATTCTGAATTCCACTCCCAATGCTGTTCAGTGAATGTTTGGATTGGTTCATGGTTGTATCTCTGTCTTAATGTGTAGATAGGAATTATCTTTGAGCCCTGGCTCTTGGTTTTAACATCCAGCCTGAGCCGCAGGAAGGTCCTGAGCAGAAGGATTTTTAGAGAGGACATTGACATAAGCCATCTTGAGTAACTATCTTCAGCGCTTTATGAAACTGTATTAATAATGGAATTGTTTTATATGGTTTTATGTGGTTTTAACTGTATCTTATGTACTGACTGTGAGCCACCCTGAGCCTGCACTGCGGGGAGGGCGGGGTATAAATGTGATAAATAAATAAATAAATGTGAGCATGTCACCTTGGATGGATGGTTGTGCAGACCTGGGAGGCACTGATGGGCATAAGCCATGTATATTGCCTTCTCTCATATTGCTGGCCCAGCAGAGTTGCCAATGCCTCAGTTGCTTGGTCAGCGATCTGTCTCTGGGTCCCAAGCAAAATGGTCTGATGTTCTGCAGCCCCAGCACATATATGGGGTTTACTTAACTGTGGTTTCTTCCATTTTATTTTCCCCAAAACCATCTGAGATAGATAGTTGGAGAGATGAAGACAGGGCAAGGGTCAACCAGTTACCTTCAGGATTAAGATGACAAACCACCATTCCTCCCTCCCCCAATGGCCTCCATTTTTTTCCCTCCAGGAAAGAAGCCCAAACATTTTGCAGGGGGGGGGGAATGAAAACATGTGCAATGCATGTTTTTTCCCCCAAACAATTTTTATTCTTTTTCAAAAGGAATACAGAATTCAACATTATACTACACAAATATAGGTTGCTTCACTTAGAGAAAAAAAAGAATACTATAAAATGTCTATCATATAACAACTTACATTCATTCAGAATACAGAATACAGAGTGATAAACTTATAACTTGTCAACTGTAAATCATTATTTTATATTTAGCTTTATTGATGCTTTCCCAATTAAAGCTCTCAAAGGTTATTTTTTCTATCATGGGGAACCATTTTCCTAAGGGATTATATATTTCGCATTCATTCTGGTCATTTGAGTTATATATAGATATTGTTTCAAGCATGAAAAAGTCCCATATCTTGTGAAACCAAAATTCTATGCTAGGAGAATGATTGTCTTTCCAGCATTTGGCTACAGTAACCTTGGCAGCTGTTATTAATATGTAGATCAATTGTTTTCTAGTATTAGGTATATTATCATCTGGCCAGATTTAAAAGCAACAGTTTTGGATCCAGTGGGATCAAATAACCGGTAAGTGTCTGAATCTGCAATATAATTTTTTTCCCAGAACTCTGAAATGTGTTTACATGACCACCAGTTATGGAAATAGTTGGCCTTAACTCCGCAAAGTTTCCAGCAAAGAGGAGACACCTGTGTGCTTATATGTGAGAGTTTTGCTGGTGTCAAGTACCATCTAAGCATTACCTTCGTTGATGCTT
>NW_015173715.1:414722-430178 GCF_001447785.1 Gekko japonicus | reverse complement strand
GGTTTGAACCATTGTTGTCTTGTAAAGGTACTTAGTAAAGAGTGAGGAGTAGTCAATTTTGCTTTATTTTGATACCATATTTTGAGCATAGCCTTTGTAAATGGATTGGACGTGATCTTGCCTTTGTAAAAGTTGCACTTGTCCCACATCATTTCTCTTATTGTTGTGGTATTGGAAGTTGCTTCTTCAATCCGACTCCAGTCTAAGGAATCTATGTCATGGTATTGACGTATTAATGTAGCTATAGTTGTTGCTTTGTAGTAGAGATACAAATCTGGTACCGCCATACCTCCTTTTCTTTTAGTTCTAGTGAGAGTGCTGTGTGATGTTCTTGGAAATTTAAACTTCCAAATAAACTTATTAATGTCTCTTTGCCATTTCTTTATTTGTTGTTCTGTAATAAAAATAGGAAGGGTTCGAAAGCAATACAAATATTTTGGTAAAATATAAGCTCTTACAACATTAATTCTATCAGACCAATTTTTTTTTAAAAAAAACTGAATTCAAGTTGCTCAATTGAGCCATGACGTTTTTGTGTAAATCCGTGTAGTTAGTATGTATCAGGTTGGACAGATCTAATGGAATTTTAATTCCAAGGTAAGTAAGATGATCCCGGATCCATTGGTAGGTGTAAGTACGTTTGATCTCGTTTTTTGTTTTCTCCTCTATTTTTATAGAGTATACTGTAGATTTTTGATGATTTACTTTTAAGCCTGATATATTTCTGAAGGAGTTTAGAGTTTCTTGCAGCGCTGAGAGTGACGATTTAGGGTTTGACAAATATAAGATAATGTCATCTGCGAACAGACTGATCTTGAATTCTTTTTGTTGATGGAAATGCCCTCTATTTATGAATTCTGTCATATTGCCCAAGCAAGGGGTTCCACTGCTAATGCGAATAATATTGGTGATAGAGGGCATCCCTGTCACGTGCCTCTGTTGAGAATGATATCATTTGAAGCTGACCCATTAATTAAAAGCTTTGCTTTTGGTTCAATATAAATTGCTTGCAGTGATGTCCGAAAGGTCAGTCCAAAACACATGTGGTTTAAGAGGCCATGTTACAGCTTTGGACTGTACTCACATTGATAAAAGATTAATATACTAATTTACTCATCACTCGCCCTTTTCTTAATCCCTCTATATACCCTCCCTTTTTTCTGTAAAATTTAAAGCAATAAAATTCTCTCCTTTTTAGGAGAGTTTAATAATAATAAAAAAGAGGCCATCTAAATATTTAATTTCTAGAGAATCAAAGGCTTTTTCAATATCAACAGCCAGAAGTAGAGAGTCAATACCTTTTTGTTTTCTCCCATAATGATGATATTTAGTGTTTTGTGGATGTTGTCCGAAATGTCCCTAGTCGCTATAAAACCCGTCTGGTCTTTATGAACATAGTTGCCTATAATTAACTTTAGTCTTGCCGCAATGACTGAAGTAAAATTTTTATAATCTAAATTGAGCAATGAAATAGGACGATAGGATTTTGGATCTCATACGTCCTTTCCTTTTTTCGTATTAAAATTACATTAGCAGCTTTCCAGGTCTCAGGAAGCTTGCCCGTTTTAATCACTTTCATTGCAGGTCTCAGTGAGTAATTTGCTTAATATTGGAACAAAGGCCTTGTAGTATTCTGACGTATACCCGTCTGGACCAGGTGCTTTGTTACATTTGAGATTTTTAATGGCTCTTTCAATTTCTTGAGGGCTTATAAGTTCTTCTAATTGTTGGCAATGCTCAGTAGAGATTTTTGGTAAACTAGATAGTGAATTTAAAAAGGTTTGAATATCAGTGATCTCAGGATTAATAGCTGAGTAAAGTTTGCTATAGAAAGAGTCCAAGGCTTTAATGATATCCTTAGTGTTTGATTTAATTATACCACTGGAGTCCCTTATATTACTTATTTTACTGTTTTAACATCATAAAATGCATCATTTATAACTGAGCATATAAAATAGCAATATTTGCTATATTTATGAAATTTAAAATTATAAATGCCTTAGTTTTCTACAATCAACATTGCAAATATGTCCAAGAGAGAGCGAGAAAGTGCTGCAATCTGATTGTACCCTTTGCTACTTTAGCACACCTGTTGTCGGAGTAGGGTTCCCAACTTTAGGGTGCAGCCCGGAGTTCTCATAATGTTACAGTTCTCATGGTATTACAACTGATTTTCAGACTACAGAAACCAGTTCCCCTGGAGGAAATTGGAGCTTCAGGGGGTGGAGAAATTGATATCCTAGACCAGAGGTGTCAAAGAAGTAGAGAGTCAATACCTTTTTGTTTTCTCCCATAATGAATTATATTTAGTGTTTTGCGGATGTTGTCCGAAATGTCCCTAGTCGCTATAAAACCCGTCTGGTCTTTATGAACATAGTTGCCTATAATTAACTTTAGTCTTGCCGCAATGACTGAAGTAAAATTTTTATAATCTAAATTGAGCAATGAAATAGGACGATAGGATTTTGGATCTCATACGTCCTTTCCTTTTTTCGTATTAAAATTACATTAGCAGCTTTCCAGGTCTCAGGAAGCTTGCCCGTTTTAATCACTTTCATTGCAGGTCTCAGTGAGTAATTTGCTTAATATTGGAACAAAGGCCTTGTAGTATTCTGACGTATACCCGTCTGGACCAGGTGCTTTGTTACATTTGAGATTTTTAATGGCTCTTTCAATTTCTTGAGGGCTTATAAGTTCTTCTAATTGTTGGCAATGCTCAGTAGAGATTTTTGGTAAACTAGATAGTGAATTTAAAAAGGTTTGAATATCAGTGATCTCAGGATTAATAGCTGAGTAAAGTTTGCTATAGAAAGAGTCCAAGGCTTTAATGATATCCTTAGTGTTTGATTTAATTATACCACTGGAGTCCCTTATATTACTTATTTTACTGTTTTAACATCATAAAATGCATCATTTATAACTGAGCATATAAAATAGCAATATTTGCTATATTTATGAAATTTAAAATTATAAATGCCTTAGTTTTCTACAATCAACATTGCAAATATGTCCAAGAGAGAGCGAGAAAGTGCTGCAATCTGATTGTACCCTTTGCTACTTTAGCACACCTGTTGTCGGAGTAGGGTTCCCAACTTTAGGGTGCAGCCCGGAGTTCTCATAATGTTACAGTTCTCATGGTATTACAACTGATTTTCAGACTACAGAAACCAGTTCCCCTGGAGGAAATTGGAGCTTCAGGGGGTGGAGAAATTGATATCCTAGACCAGAGGTGTCAAACATAAGGATCAGGGGCCAGAACTGGCCCATCCAGGGCTCTTATGCGCCCCATGAGCAACTAGTGCAATGGAGGGAACACGAGACTTTTTGGTGGGGGTGGGGTGCGCAGAGACACTCCAAATGTGGTTTCAGCATGGTAGAACAACCTCATCTGCAGCTGTCAAGCAGCGTGGGAGTGTCTGCCCAGTGCTGCACTGCTACCTCTCCAGTCTGCCTGTGTGGACTATTCTTTGCACCCCCCCTCCAAGCCCATGGGGCCTTGCATTAAAGACACACCAATTTGGCATTTACGAGATGCTGTTCTTTATACAGTTTATATCTCTGGTACCTGGCATTACATTTTGTGGCACACATGTCAGATCCAGCCCTCATTACAAATGAGTTTGACAGCACTGTTCTAGACTGGATTCAGGTCCTCAGTGAATGTCCTCCCCAGGCCCTGCTTCCAAATGTCCAGGGATTTCCCCCAAGACAGAGTTGGCAACCCTATATTGGAGAGCTGGGGGGGGGGATGTTGAGCATCTGTTCCTTTCATAGTCATCCCATAATATGCCACCTTCTGTCCATCATTTTGACTCATCCCTGTGGAGAACTGTTTCTTCCAGGTTTCCTTTTCTGGCCTGGTGGAACCTCGTCATTTGCTGTGTTCCTCTGCTTCCTCTGATCAGTCTTCCTTACATGTCCAATTCCTGCGTACCTCAACCCCATGTCCCCACCCACCTTTTCTTGCAGGTTTCTATTCCCCATTTTACTGCTTACTGCAGAGGTGTCAAACATGCAGCCCGGGGGCCAGATCAGGCCCACGGAGGGCTTCTATCAGGCCTGCAGTGGAACTTGCTGTCTTCTGCTTCTTCTTCCAGTTCTGCTGCTGCTGCATCATTGTAGGTTTGCAGCTTACAGATACACACCTGAACAGCATACTCAAGATTGCAACAGCACAGACATTTTGATGCAATAATTCAGAGCAAGAGGTGTCAGTTATCAGACACTGTTAAATAAACAAATTATTGCACGAGTGCTAATTTTTTAAGTATGTTTTTTATTTTAAGAAAAAAACCCTTTGTGTTTGTGTCCTTTATAAAGTTTATATCTCTGCTACCTGGCATTACATGTTATGACACACATGACCCGGCCCAACAATGTCTCATTTATGTCAGATCCGGCCCTCATAACAAATGAGTTTGATGGTCTTCTGTAAATTTCTTTGGTTGATGTATTTCTAGGTATCCCTTTATTTGTTCTATATTTATATCTGATTTTCTATAAAGATCTTTGTAGAAATTTTCTACTATAGTTTTCATCTCTTGAAGTCTATTTGTTTCAGTTCCATCTTGCTTGTTTAGGACCTCTATGAGTGATTTCTCTTTTTGGTGTCAAATTTTACCCCTGGCTTACTGTGTTCACTGCCTTCAAGAATTCTTGCCTTCCTCCACTCCCTCTTTCATTTGCTACCTAGCCTGTCTACACAATCAGCTTCCTTGTATCTCTGACCCCAGATCTGTTCAGTCAATCGCAGGGTTCAGTGCCACAAAATCACTTACCACATTGTCTGAAGTGGTAATATATTTAGAGAGTGACATTTGTGACTAAACTTATGCAGCATTAGAGAGACTGCTCAACTTCCTTTTCAGTTATAGTTTGTGGGGTTAGGTGTTCTTAAACTGATGTGATAGGAAAATAATAGAGTGGTTGGACGGGTTGCTGCAGGATAAACAAATACTTGGAACAAATTTGCTACTTGCAACCTTTGTGGTCTCAATGCCTGTTTTTGTTTTAAATAAGCAGGCTAATTATGCGTGCCACTGGGCATCCATTTTGAGTTGAATTTAGAAAGATTAGCATTCATAAAGCCCTTAGTTATTAAAAGAACCAAGGAATAATAATACAACAAAAAGGTTAACAATATGGCCCAAAACATCAAGAGCGCAAAAAAATATGTGAAGACACACCAACGCTGAGTGGGTTTATTAGCAAAACAATTGGTCTGATATATATATAATTTTAAGGAGACAATTTTCTCTCATTTATCTCTGTGAGACATACTATCATTATGTCTTCCTGAATAAAAAGATCTGCATGAATTATGGAGGTTCTTGATTGTCTTATCAAGCACTCTTGTATTGTGATAATCGCCGTTTGATGCTTTGCTGTCCCGAAAGCACCTCTGTGCACTATTTTCTCAGCCCGACTTGGAGTTTCTTAAAGGGGCAAATATTGGCAACAACAACAACGAAAAGTTTATGTTCTGCTACTAAACTGGTGGGGGGCGGGGGGCAGAAAGCAATCATTCTGACACCGCTTTATAGGACTGTAGTTCCAGATCGATTTAGCCATTAGTTTGAAAAACCAAAGTAGGAGGGGGGAGCTTCTTAATGGGCTGAAAGGCCTTATATTTGGGGTTAAATTGGTGCACTTTAAAAGATTGTGCTGCAGTTGCTTCTTCATATCTTGTAATTATTTTAGCAATGTTATCAAGATATGCCAGTCATTTTTAAGGCAAGAAATTTGAGCCTTTTCTTAGAAAAGCCATGCTGTAGCAGTCTAATGCCCATCCAGTCCAATGTCCTGTTTGCCACAGTGATGAATCATATGACCCAGAAGGTCAACAGTAATGGCACGGAGGCCATAGCTTCCTTTCCTGTGCCAGTGCCCCTTACCCAGAAAGTGACATATCCTCCATGTATTTCTCTAATACCCTTGCATTTATATATATATATATGCCACCTCTCCAGAGACCTGCTTAGGTGGATTGTAAAGCCATCTAAAGATATTGCCTATCATCATATCCAGTGGCTATGATGGCTGTTGATATAACAGAGGCCAGACAGACTTCCCTAAAGAAGGGAACCTTTAGAAGATGGGACATCTCAGTTGGTAAGTGGGCCTATACAAGAAGGATCTAGGACAGGTGATGGCATCTGAAACCAAACCAGAGGAAAAGCAAGGAATTCCGGTGTCTTGTATATAAAAAGAAGACACAGCACAGCAGCCCAGGGGATAAGAATAGGGGAGGGTCTGTGATTCAGTGGGAGAACTTCTGCTTTGCATGCAGAAGGTCCTAGGTTCAATCCCTGCCATTTCCCCCACAAGAATCAGGTAGGACCTAGGAGGTAATGTGAAGGACCTATACCAGTCTCATTAGAAAATACTGAGTTGGATGGAGCTATGGTTTGATTCAGTATAAGAGAGCTTCATGTATGCAACCAGGCATGTGTAAAGTAGAGAATGAGAGGTCTACTTCTTCAGCTCCACAGATCATATGGACTGGGAAGAAAAGGGCTCCAAACTATGGAGCACAGTGAGAAACAGGGGAGCTTTAAATGTTTTTTGCCCACATCACCCTTTTCAGGTAAGAAACATACCCCTCCCATCTCACTTTATATGTGAACGGTGCAAGTCAAACAAATGGACATGCATGGCTGACTCCTTCACGTCTAATTTGACCCTTAAAGCTGTCATCCTTTGGTTAGTGATAGCTAATTGAGAAAGTGTAGAGGAGTTCCCCCATCGCAGGGAGCAACCTTCTGTACCAGGTATGGTTTCACTCCTCTTGGCTGAGCAACCTGTCTTGCCACCAGTTTTTTTTTTTGTTTTTTTTCTGGGAGGTCAACCAGGATATTTGCCCTTAGATCTATTGTCATAGTTGGGAGTCATCATGAGGGGGGCAAGTATCTCTGGAAAAGGGCCTAACTGCTAAATGCTGGGAGTGAAGGACTGTGAGCTGTCTCTTGCCTCAGTCTACAGAGGAGGACTGCAAGAGAGTTAGAGAGCTAGATAGGCTAGGATGCTGAACATCCTTCCTTTTACTCTCTCTGATGCTGACGCTTTGAAGTGTAGATTGTTACTCTTAGGGCATGTTTCCTTCCTTCTGGCTTCTCCCTCGCTTTCCATCACAATGCCATGCTTCTCTATCTTGGCAACATGAGAGCAGGATGCTTTTCTGCATCTCCATCCATCTAGTTAGTTAGATTAGAGAATCTTTCTCTTCACTATCCTATAATAAATATATCCTATAATATAGGTGTTGTGAGAAAAATAAAATAGTTGGTTCAGAACATTTAAAACCCATTTTATACAGTTAATTTGATAAAGAAATCATAGTGTTTTTCTCTCCTCTATTGCTGTAACTTTCCAAACAGCTAGCAACACAGTGAACATGATTTTGCTAGGCCTTTGTCTCAAGAGATATCTTTCCTCCATCATGTACACCGGAACCAACATTTGCATTACATTGTTCATGAATCTAAAGAATTTGGAAGCATTTAAAAATAAAAGATTGGTATGCACCTGCCATTAAGTCAAGGAAGCAAGAATATTTGCAATACTAAAGGCTTGCCCACATGCAGAAACCCACATCACACCTCCAGCCAGCAAACAGCGCCTGACTGTCTGCCCTGAGTCAAGGAAACAAAGAACATCCTGAAATTGTAACATTTGTGTTCTTTGTCATTTAGAGATTTAAATGCTATCTTGCATTGTTTTGCTAAAAGAATCAGGGTAACCCCATTGCCTCTGGAATGTGGGAACATTTCCTAGGCCATAATGGCCCACATTACCAGGGCAATTAGATTAATTGCTGCAGTTTATAATTTCTATAGCCCTATCGAAATGTATGGGACCGATATGGTATAAAAGAAGGCAAAACGCTTCATTTCAGCACTGACCCTTGTAGATCCAGAGAAGGCTTTGTCTTTCATGATCTCTCTGGGCCAGTCCAGAGGCTTCTGTGCATGGGGAAATCTTTGTTCTGTATATTTAGCCACTGACTGTTTACTTTTTTTTTGTATTCCTTGCTTGTCTTTAGCTAATAAACAGTTTTATTGTTTAAATAACCTTGTATTGCATTCCAGCTAACTTTCTTTTAACATTCTACCCGCCTTGGTAAGGGGCACTCACCAGACCATTACGAACCTAGAGGTGCAGGTAACACTTCATACAGGGTTAGTTTAGACTGACAATTGCTACAGGTGCATTTTTACGACAATAGGATTCTATAATATAGAGTTCCTATAATAAAAAACTCTTATTTGTTTTAAAAATAAAAGACGCTCCATGTAACTTTTGTTCTGGGACAGCACACACACACTGACCGGATGAGCTCTGCTGCATTAAAGCTTTGAACACTCTGCTGCCAATATAATCCAACACTAAAAACATGATTGTTTACATGGGAGATCCTTAATTCGGTCTTAATGTGATTTATCAGTATATGTGTGTATGTGTGTGTGTGTGTGCGTGGTGTAGTGATTAGGACCCAGTTTGGTGTAGTGGTTAGGAGCCAGAACTCCCATCTGGGAGAACCGGGTTTGATACCCCACTCCTCCACATGCAGCTGCTGGGTGACCTTGGGAATGCCACAGTTCTCTCAGAGCTTTCTCAGCCCAACCACCTCATAGGGTGTCTGTTGTGGGGAGAGGAAGGGAAGGAGATTGTAAGCCACTCTGAGGGTGCAATCATTCAGAGGGAAGCTGTGGCAGGCAAACAATTCCCCCGTGGATTAAAGGGATGCTATCAGACAGACACATCTGTCTGGCGTCCCAGAGTTGTTGGTGGGGCGTCTTGTTGCACCGCAGGAGCAGCACAAAAAACCACCAGGGAAACGTCAGTAGCATAGGGAACTGCGGGGTGGGTGGGCGGAAGTCTGATCGCATAAACATGCGTCAGTTTGCACCAGGGCATTCAGCCTCGCTTCCCGCTCGCAGTTTCTTGGTGGTGTGATCGGAGCCTGAGACTCCTTTGGGCAGTGAAGGGCAGGGTATAAATCCAATCAACTCCCCCTCCTCCTCCTTTTTCAACTAGTCATGATAGAACTTGCCAAGGATTGGAAGAAGAGGTTAATCTCCTTTCACCCAAGTTTTTCCACAGTAGAAATTCTCTTTACCTGACTGGCTATAACCCTGGTAGGAAAAGAAAGGGAGTACAATATATGTTCCTGGCCATTTCCTCTAACTTTTTTTCTAGCAGATGACCAAAATCAGTTCGCCTGGATAACATGTATACTTTGGAGGGTAGACTCTATGGCCTTATACCCTGCAGAGGTCCCTCCCCTCCCCAAACCCCACCCTCCACAGACTCCCCCCCCCAGATCTCCAGATATTTCCCAACCCAGAGCTGGTAACCCTAGAGGGCCCCCGATAAGAATGGGGATTGGGTGAAGTTGAGCAAGGGGGGGGGGCTGGATTCAACCCACAGTTCTTTTAAAGGTTTGCCAATGGGGAAAAGGCAACACCTGGGACAACAGGCCACAGCTTACTGAGCATACTTCCTCTCTGCCACTGCACCATTAAGAAAGATCTAGGTGCACCTACAGAACAGAGATTATGACCTGTGCTTTTAGGGAAGACTGGACATCATCAGTTAGAAAAGCCCCCCCTCCCCCTCCACTTCTTGTTGAGAGTGCTTCTGATCTTCATCATCTGGATTCATCATGCTGCTAGACGCTGAACATGAATCAAGATTGCATTATTTACAATGGATGGAATGGAGTGAGAGAGAGAGGGAGTGAGAGAGAGGGAGACCATTTCCACAGTAATGAGATTCCCCGCAGTGACGTTTTAAAAACTGTGCATTACATGAAATTTTCCTAAAACTGGGGATTCCAAAAATGTTGGGTGAGAAGGAGAAAACTTTGAGTTTGTGCCCGGTGAGGAATAATCTACTGTGGAAAATTTCACGTAACACACAGTTTTTAAAACTTCAGTGAGGGAAATTTCACTACTGTGGAAATGGTCAGAGTGAGAGAGAAAGTTGGGTCTCATCCGTGCCATGATAGAGCCGAACCTTGTCACCTAGCTTGGGCCCTCTTGTAAAGACACTCATATAGATGAGCAGTGTTTTCAAAGGCCTGCGGGACCATAGCTTTCATTAGCGATTATTTCAGCTCACTGAATACTGCTGGTAGTGATTCTGCAACAAGCAGTCCTTTAGGCCAAGCCACACACAGCACAGCTGTCACATTGTAAGGAGTGTCCCCTCTGTTCTAGTTAAAAGGAGGGATGAACCAATGTTCGCAATGCAGGTGTACAAAAACAAATTTTACCTTGTTCCCGATGCTTGTCTGCTGTTGAGTCAAGGACCTCATACGATCACCTCGCTGATTTGCTGGCACTTCAAAATTAACAGTCTTTTGTGTAGCTTTGTGTCTCTGTGGTGGTGACATTCAGCGTGGTGGCTGGATGAACAGTCATTGTTGATGGATGCTTAGTTTACCAGTTTGCTTGGATTATGCATGCCACAGGGACGTCATTGGAAAGAGAATGTGCCTTATTTAAAATCAGCTACATTAATGTGTATGTACTGTCCCCTCCACCCAAGATGTTTCATTTCAATCAGCTTTCAGCTTTCCTAGTTTGCCCTGTTGTCTTCATAACTTATTTGGACTGTTTCCTTTCTTGGACACTCGTTTCATTTTCAGACCCCACCGTGCAGGTGAACTGCCAGTTCAGGAGACTATTCAAAGTCATGAAACATCATATGATCGAATCCAAGATTAGGTAACACTCTAGGACTAGGCATGGGCACAAACTGGCTCACAAACTAAAGTTTGGGTAGTTTGTGGTCTGTGAAGTGATGTCCATGAAGGCTCTACTGTCATGAATGTTCACTAACATTTAGTGTGGTTCGTGAACGAAGACTGGCATCAGTCAAACAAACTGTTTACAAAACTCCAAGGCAACAGTGGGGTCAGAATTCTACAGCCTTGGAAACACCAATAGGATCCTTCCAAAGCATAACAGGCACTGCTGGCTGCTAATAACAGAGTTCCATTGTGGTCTATGGGCTCAGAAGTCTATATATTGAGTGAGCTCTCCTTCCTGACCTTCCTTTTTGACTGGTGAAGCCAAAGACAGGCATGGAGCTAGCAGAGCTGATTCATTGCTCCACTTTCCTTTTGCTTGATCTGCTGTCTGTTGCTGGGGTTTGGGATTAGGGTGTAGTGGTGGACTCTGGGTTCTGACTTTCACCGCAGGTGATTAGATGTTGTTCATTCCCTACCCCTCACTTCTTCTCTTAGTGATCTCCGCTGCTCTCTGCTGTGGGGGTTTGGGAGTTTTCTGGAACCAGGGATCTGGGTCTGCTCTTCCTGTGGTCACACTGAGCACAGGGGCTTAGCTTTCTATCCTCTCTACCTCTCCTGTTCCTGATCTCCTCTGCTCTCCGCTGTGAGGGTTTGGGAGTTTTCTGGAACCAGGGATCTGGGTCTGCTCTTCCTGTGGTCACACTGAGCACAGGGGCTCAGGGAACACTATGAGGGTGAACCTGGGTAGAAGGAGTCCACATTGTGGAGGGAACAAGCCCAACCCCCACAGAGAACCAGTGGCCCCTGGAACCAAGCACAAAAGCCAGCCCCCTTGGAGTCCTACCCCAGCAGGGCAGCACCAGGGGTCTCAAGCTCTGTCCTTGGGCCTTTCCCAGGAAGAAACAGAGGTGTTAGCAACATTGAGACACCAGCAGTTGTTAGAACTCTTCGGAGAGGAATCCTCTGACAGCAGTGGTTCAGAGATTGAGAGGGAAGCATCTTCCCCTCCCAGGTCCCAACTCCCTATTGCTCTCACTGCCCCACTCCCTCCTGCTCCTGCTGCTCCAAGTAAACCTTTCACTGATGCCTCCCAGCCCAATGCCAAAAAGCAGCTGTGCCTAGTCCCACCTGCTCAAATCATGGGGCCTCGTTTCCAGTCCGATCTGTGGAAATATTTCCATAACCCTTCCCAGTGACCCCTGTGTGGCAGAGTGCCCGGTGTGCCTGTCTTCCTCCATTCTCTGCAAGCACCTGCAAAAGATGCACCCCACTTTGTTGCCACTGGAGGAAGGATTTTGGGGCAGTGGGAGGCGGAAAAGGCCCATATTATCTCAGCAGGTTTTTTCAGGAATGAATGGAAGGGGAGCAGGATGCCCTTCCGAGAAAGGGAAGGGGAGCAGGATGCCCTGGCTGCTGTGGTTGGGACTCCAAGGCAGGCTGCCCTCCCAGTGACACTGACAGTGCCGCCTGGAAGGGCAAGGGAGAGGTCTCAGGATTACTGTGGATGGCCAATCCTTCTCCCTTGTGGAGGACATAGCCTTTCAAAGGCTGTTGCACCACCTGGCTACCTGGTATGGTGTCCCCTTGCAGAGAGCATTGATCCGCTATGGTGTGGTCAAGGCTGGGCTCTCCAGAGCATGAGGCCAAACAATCCATTTTACCAGAGACCTCTGGAGCAGCCAGCAGCACGGCTACCTCTCCCTCACTGTCCACTGGTGGAAACCAGAAGGCCTCACTGTCCAGATTGTTGGGGCACAAGAGGGGGCAGTCCTGCTACCTGTCTATAAAATGGTTCTGCTCCATGTGCAGGGGATGGATGCAGACCACATGGCAGCAAATATCACCACCACTATTCAGATTAGCCCCAGGGTTTGGTGGCAGCAACATCATCCATGCTGAACCTCATGGTGAAGGATGTGCTGGGCCTGGGGAGCGCTGTCAAGCCCACCTGGGATGCTGCCACCCTCAAGCTGCGGTCCCTGCTGGAGACCTCCTGGCACCTGGCTGCCCACTTCTTGCACAGCATCAAGTCTGCCTGTCAGCAGATGAATAAAACACCCTTGTCAGTGGGTGTGCTCTGCATCTGTCTAGTTCCACTCTAGTAAGTGGATGCTTAGATGAGTACCCACATTCATTACACCCTCCCTACTGTCATGGGGGTACTTTGGGGAGCTCCCATCAAAAGTCTGGGGGTGCCTGCCTTTCTTTCGCTATTTTGGGTATTGGCCGCATGTTTCAGCCCAGGGTGGGGTGTCATGGTTTGGGTGTCAGGAATGGACACATGGCTTTTTAGCCATCACATCAACTTCCTTCTCAGGCCTTTCAAACCACTATGTCTACTTCTATCTCAGGGCTTTGACTCACCACATCTACTTTTATCTCAGGGCTTTGACCCACCATGTCTATTTCCTTTTGATGTCTTCTGTTTCCTTTTGACTTCCTTCTCAGGGCTTTTGAGCCAGCACATACACCTCCATATCAGGGCTTTGATCCACCTCATCTACTTCCTTGTCAGGGCTTTGACCCACCATGTCTACTTCCTTGTCACGGTTTTGACTCACCTCATCTACTCCCTTCTCAGGGCTTCAAGCCACCCATCACATCCACTTCCTTCTCAGGGCTTCCAACCACCACATCAACATATGTTGTTGCACACTGGTTTGTGTTTTGGTATTAGGGGTGGAGTCAGGGCTTGGAGTCACTATGCCTACATATGTAATTTCACACTTAGGGGAGTGGTGGCACAGAGGATTTATCCTCTGGTTATAATAGTAACATCTGAGCTGAGCAGGCTTGCTGTCAGTTCTAGCCCCGCGCTGGTGTGAGCTACCAGCCTTGTCCCAAGTTCACCGTCTACCCACCGGTTCGGAAGCTTCAGCAAGTAGATAAAATGGGTACCACGCCTTAGAGAGAGTGGGCACACTGAACCAAACCCCCCCCCTGCCTTGGGGTGGAGCAGTGTTAGCCAACAAACGGAAGTCCAGCTCGCAAGATTGGAAAAGCCTAGAGAGATCTCCTCAGCATGAAAAAAAAGCATGTAATGGGCCGTTCCGGCCAGGGGGTGGCAGTGCGGCGCTACAACTCGAAGGAGACTGGAGAAAGCTGATGCCATCAAATCAGGCCGAGGAATGCTGACCGGATCACGTCTCATCTTCAACTGAACGAAAACCCTCATCGGCTGCGAATATGTGTGATTTAAGATGTATATATGTTGTCCTCCCTTACCCCACAAATCATTGTTAGTCCCTCGTAAAAATGAGTAACTGTAAATCGCTCAGAGCCAGCAAGCTCTGCAGGAATGAGCGATCAATAAATTGAAAGATTATTATTATTATTATAACTTTGGGGGTTGGGTGTCAGGGTTGGACTCAGGGCTTTCAAGCCACCACATCTACTTCCATCTCAGGGTGTTGATCCCCCATGTCTACTTCCTTCTCGGGGCTTTCGAGCCATCATGTCTACTTCCTTGTCAGAGCTTTGACCCACCACATCTACTGCCTTGTCAGGGCTTTGACCCATCACGTCTACTTCCTTGTTAGGGCTTTGACCCACCACATCTACTCCCTTCTCAGGGCTTCCAGCTACCATGTCTACATACATCATTGCACGCTTTGAGGTTTGGATGTCAGGGGTGGACTCAGGACTTTCGAGCCACCATGTCTATTTCCTTCTCAAGGCTTTGAATCACCACATTTACTTCCTTCTCAGGGCTTTCAAGCCACAACATCTACTTCCTTCCTAGAGCTCCAAGCCATCATGTCTCCTTCTTTGTCAGGGCTTTGACCCACCATGTCTACTTCCATTTCAGGACTTTAACCCACTACAACTACTTCCAACTCCATTTTTACCTACCACACCTACTCCCTTCTCAGGGCTTCAAGCCACCATATTTAATTTCTTCTTAGGGCTTTGAGCCACCACATCTAACCACTTCTTAGGGGTTTTGACCCAATATGTCTACTCTCTTCTCAGGGCTTCGAGCCACCGGGTCTAACTACTTCTGAGGATTTTTAACCCACCACATCTACTCCTTTCTCAGGGCTTTTAATGCACCACATCTACTTCCTTCTCTGGACTTTGAGCCTCCACATCTACATACTTCTCAGGTCTTGGAGCCATTGTGTGTACATACATCTTAGGGCTTGGAGCTTCCATGTCTACATATGTCATTGCACGTAGTTTGTGTTTGGGTCTCAGGTGGTCTCAGGGTACATTGCCCTGGTTCTGCTGGGTTGGTAAAAATGTCCTCCACCTCCATGTTCTACTAGAGAGATTCTTGGAGACTTTGGGTGATTTCCCACAAGCGCTACTCCGCGCTCACTCTTCTCTTTGGCCCAATAATATGTGTCAATTTCACACAAGCTGCTGTGCGGTCACATTTCGCCCCGCAGCTTCGCGCGATTTCCCCCATGTCTACTCAGTCCTGTTTTTTTGAGGATTGAGTAGACGCAGGGGAAATCGCGCAAAGCTCCGGGGCGAAATGCGGCCACGCAGCAGCTTGTGTGAAATTGTCATGTGGCATTGGTGGAAAAGGGAGGAGTGAGCGTGAAGCAGCACTTGTGGGAAATCAGTCTGATTCTTTTTCTGTTCTGCTGGGCTTCTGCCCTTGCTTTTTTTGGCTGTTTCCCCCCTCCATCTGAAGCAATGGAGTATGGGGACACCTTCTTTGGGGGCATAACTCAAACCCCTCAAACTTGGGG
>NW_015173715.1:403495-413836 GCF_001447785.1 Gekko japonicus | reverse complement strand
CAAGCACAATCAGCACTCTTGGGAAAAGACAGTTTGGGTAGCTCTGAGTGTGGGCAATGGGAAGGCTCATGAACGGGTGAGGGAAGTATGCATAGTCAGGTAGGAGTGGTTGAGAGGGCTGTTGGTGAGCAGAAGGGGACCCTAAGCACTCTCTACCTAGCCCACAAACCCAAAACTGGCCCTGATTTCACCCAATTATCTCCTTACTATACTTTGACCCCTTTGTTCATACAAATCTCATGACTGACAGCATAGCCTTTGTGGCATGCTCAAATGAGACCCTTCCTCTCCTTTCCACCAGCAGGAAAAAAAAAACCTGCTTGGATCCAACCCTAAAGTAGTCTACAGACACACATATATGTTTAGGATCCAACCCTAAAGTAGTCTACAGACATACATATGTGTCGTCAATTTGCAACCAACTATGGTGACCCTAGCAAGGGACTTTCAAGTCAAGTGAGAAGCAGAGATGGTTTGCTAGTGCCTTCCTCTGCTGAGTCTTCTTAGTGATTCCCCATCCAAGTACCGACCACGCTTAGCTTCTGAGATCTAACAAGATCAGGCTGTACTGTACCGTTCCACATGCCCAAAACATTCTAGCAAGGAAACACATAGCCATATACAGTATTATGGACCAGTGTTTATTTCCATGGGATATATTTTGTCATTATAATCACAAATATTTGTGTGTTTGCAAATGCATCAGTGCCCAAAAAGAGTTAAGCAAAACAGTTTTATTTTATCTGTTCTCATATATAATGGCTTTACACTGAAAGCTACAAAACACACTATGCATTAATATAGATGGCAGTATTCAGGATTAAGGAAGGCTTAAAGATGCCCAACAGGCACTAATTGCGAAGGGGGGGACCTATAATAAATTGCCTGGATAGCATTTGTTTTTTGATTATAGATGAGCAAGTCTATCTAGATTATAATACACTGGAAATGGCCGCTAAAAGATGCATAATGAAAAATCATCACACTGGGAAGTCGGAGATGAAACAAGGTCAGTAAAATTAATGCCTCTGCATAAAGGAAACCACTTAAGAACTCCAAAGATTGGAAGAGCCTGTTAATGTAAACAAAATTAATCCACTGAGCATCCCTACAAGTCTATTGGAATGAATGGTGGGAGATTTCATTAGCATGCACTTCAGATGCTTCTAAAAGGCTCTGGGTAAAAGTGATACAAAACTATGGAAGATAGAGTAGGAAAGAAAAGGTTGGGTCTTCAAGCATTTCAAGCCACCTGCTGTTCAGTTAAGGTTATGGGACTTGGCTCCTATACCAACTCTGAGCCACTGTTATCCCCCCCCCCCAAAAAAAAGCCTCCCTCCAGGAGCTATGTCTTTCAGTCTGCAGAAATGTTCAGGCCTTTCGTAGCCAAAGGTGCAGAGAGAATCTATCTTAGATGTAGAACCAGCTACTGACAGTCCACCCTGACTTGGATGGCCCAGGCTAGCCTGTGTCGGGTCTAAGAAGCTAAGCAGCATCAGCCCTGGTTCATACTGAGATGGGAAACCACCAAAGAAATCCAGGGTTGCTATGCAAAGGAGGCAACGATAAACCACCTCAGAATGTCTCTTTCCTTGAAAACCTTACGTAGTCACCATAAATTAGCAGCAATTTTTTAAAAAAGAACAACACAATAGTATTTTGAACTATGGTGCTGGAGAAGACCCTTGAGATTCCCTTGGACTGCAAGAAGATCAAATCAGTCAATCCTAGAAGAAATCAACCTTGACTGTTCCCTGGAAGGCCAGATAATGAAACTGAAGCTCAAATACTTTGGCCACCAAATGAGAAGGGAGCACTCACTGGAGAAGACCCTGATGCTGGGAAAGACTGAAGGTCAAAGAAGATGGGGACGGCAAAGGATGAGATGGTTAGACAGTGTCATAGATGCAATGAACATGAAGTTGAGCCAACTTCAGAGGACAGCGGAAGACAGGAAGGCCTGGTGGGATATGGTCCATGGGGTCGCGGAGAGTCGGACTCGACTGTGCAACTGAGCAACAACAAATAGTCTGATGGCTACATATAGTACTTTGGAAGAATCCCAAATGAACTCAGAAACAAATATGAAAAGCGGTCAGCTCAGGACATTTCTAAAATTACCCTAAGCATTCTTTCGTATCTAGCTAGATCTCTCGCTATAATAAATAAAATAAAATAAATAAATAAACTCCACTTAATATTGTTCACATGATTGATATAGGAAAACTGCGCTTGCCTGGTTAGATGCACGTATGGATTGGCAGCAACTTGATGGTGCTTTTCACCACCACCAGTCACGATCAAGATACCTGCTATCCAGAAGCTGATGCATGAGAAGTAGCCTGATTCCCATGGGAATGCTGGTGCACTCTAATCGAAACTCTTGTCTGTGACCCTCCAAAGCCCCACACACCCTGGTTGTGATTAACAACGCATTTTTGCAGGATGATAACTAAACATTCTGGATTACCCAAAAATATCCCTGTTGATAGCAACTTCTTCAAAAACCCAATCAATGCTTAATCTGACAGGATAACTTCATCTCCTGGCCCATCAAAACCAAACATGAATCAAGATTAATTTAGGAAGGTCTCAGCATCCTCCCCTTATTATGTCACCAGTCCCATCAGTCCCATTAATGGTCCCCACCAACCCTGACCCCAACCCAAAAGGTCTTAGTACCATCACCACCCCGATTTCTTAGTACCATCATTTCTTTGTGTGTGTGTGTGTGAGAGCTTTCATGCCTGGAAGTCATGGTGACTTCTGGTGACCCCTAGTGGGCTTTAGACATTTCAGAGAGGTGGCTTGACTGCCTGCCTCTGCGTCCCAAGCCCTGGTATTCCTTGGAGGTCTCCCTTCCAGTTGGCCCTGCTAAACTCCTGAGATCTGATGAGACTTGGCTTGCCTAGGCTATCCAGGTCAGAGCATTACCCCCATTTCTTAGTGCCATCACCACCCCCATTTCTACCATGCTCATTTCTACTAGTTAGGGAAAAGGTATAAAAATGCCTTCCTAAACACTCATCCTACCATGAGCTGATGTTCCATCCCAAGACTTTCCTCCACCACTGATATGAGAGGACAATATCCTTTCTTTAAAACAGGCAGAGTATGACCTGATATCTCCTGATCTACTTTCCATCTCTGAACTTTCCCTTTATGTCCTTCTTCTTGTTCCTGTGTTTGAGCTGCAACCTTATCCATTTTCCATACCAATCATTGGCCGGCTGGTGCTATTGCCCACAGTAGCTGGGGATATGTCACTCTATCCAGACCTCCAAGGTGATGGATTCAAGGATTCAGCAAAAGGATGAAGGTCCAGGAAGCAAAGCAATCACAAAACTCGGGAAATAGGCTTGGTTACAACATCAGAAACAGGGTGGGAGGGAACTGTAATCCAGAGATTTCATTGTGAGAAGGTCCAGGAAGGAGGACCAACAATAAAGTTGGAGGGGGGTGAAAGATAGAAGTTTTATAGGGTTGGAGCAGCAGTGATTAGCATGAGGTCAGGATTCACAGCAGAATTAGATCAAGAGTGCAGGGAATCAGACTCAGGTGGTGAAAAGTGAATTTTCAGCTGGGGTGATTGAGTTACTGGGACAAGGGACTACCTCTGGTTGTCCGAACAAAGACTGAGTAGCAACTTGGTGATATTTCCCTGGGTTCAGGATTGAATTGGGTTGCGAGGCCACTCTGCCCACTGGAATCTTCTAAGAATGGGGCACAGGGAAGGGATATCGTGTCATTTTCGGGTCTTATTCAGACATGATGCCATGATGTTCTAGGAACTCACCAAAACTCTAGAGTAAAATTTTGGAGTTTTAAGAGATGGCTTTTTTCCCAGGATGGCGCCACCACTTTCCCCTCATTCTCACCCACCGCTCTATTGAGCAAGTGCGGGACATGCAGAAGATCGGCATCAGGAAGCAGGTAAGTGGCAACGCTAAGTCCAACGCCTTAATGAAAACAATCACGCTGGTGTAGTGATAACTTAGTATATGTATATGAAAACAAGGAATGCCCATTCTACGATTCTGGTACTAGCCTTCCTAAAACGCCCTTCTAGAGAACCAGATCAACTTAAAATGTCATTCCTCTTCACTACTTCTCTAGCAATAAGTGGGACAGTCCAGCCAAAGTTAAACACACTCTACGTCCTTCAGATTCCCAAGGGAGAAATTTTAGCAGATACTTAACTCTGCCATTAAAATAAAGACTCCGCTTGTGTCTGTGTAGATAAATTTGAACAGCCTAAGCTTTTCACAAACATTTTTAGTACCATTTTGTTATTTATCAATTCGTTGCTAGTTTTCAATCACAATTCTCTCTCTCTCTCTTTTTTTTTTTAAAGGATACATTAAATCATCAAAATGGGTCCAGAGGGTTATTAGCCTGCAAGGTTGTCATGGCAACTTCGTATGAATGAAGAGCTTTTGAGCCAGCTGAAGTACACTAGATTCCACCTCCCCAATGCCCGTCCATTGCACAGCTAAGACACTGGTGCCTGTTGTGCTAAAAACGCCATCTTACAAAGAGTAAAAGTGAAACTGTGGCAGCTAGGCAACAGAAACCCCAATGAGTACATAGTACTTGCCTTAACAATGAGCCCACCGGCTCCAAGCCATTTTGTCATTTCTAAGAGGTTGACAGTATAATTAGTAGGTCTGGCCATTTGCTTTCAGTGCCAGCTAATAACTGTTTGTGTCGCTTACAAGTAACTATCCTTATTAAGTCCAAACATGATAAACAGTGTGTGCTATGTTTGAAATTAGCTTTGAACTTGGCATATTAGTCATGTTCAAGAGGAATGCATTCAAGTCTGACATGCTATTTCTAGGAGCCAGGGTGTGTGTATTGCTTCCGATTTATGGTGACCGCAGTGGCTTAGAGGTTAAGATGCTGAGCTGCAGACCAGAAGGTCTGTAGTTTGGCAGTTCAAGACCAGAGTGCCGCGTGATGGAGTGAGCTTCCATCTCTGGCCCCAGATCCTGACAATCTAGCAGTTCGAAAGTAAGAAACTGCAATTAGATAAATAGGTACCGCTTCGGTGGAAAGGTAATAGCATTCCGTGCACCTTGGCATTTAGTAATGCTGGCCATATGACCATGGAAACGTCTTCGGACAATGCTGGCTCTTCGGCTTGGAAACGGAGATGAGCACCACCCCTTGAGTCAGATTCGACTACCTTTTGAGCAAGGGAAACCTTTACCTTTTTATTAATTAATGATGTCACAATCTCCTTGCTCAGGTCTTGCAAACTGAGGGCCGTGGCTTCCTTGATTGAGTCAGTTCATCTCATGTTGGATCTTCCTCTTCCCCTGCTGCTTTTTCCTAGCATGGTTGTCATCTCCAGTGACCCTTGTCTTCTCATAATATGACCAAAGTATAATAGCCTCCGGTTAGTCATTTTAGCTTCTGGGGAAGAGTTCAGGCTTGATATGATCTACAACCCACTTATTTGTCTTTTGGATGATCCATGGTATCTATAAAACTCTCCTCCAACACCACATTTCAAAAGAAACATGGAAAGAAAAGTGGAGGAAGAATTAAATTCAGGGTAACTGGTATTATTGCTGTAATAATGTCACTGCATGGTTATGTGTTTTAAGCTTGAGGGGAGAATCACCTTAACTTATGCCTTCCTTCTGTAGTGAATCATGACTGGCACGTCCCTTTACAGGAGGAGGAAGAGGGAGGAGGAGGAGGAGGAGATTGGATTTATACCCCGCCCTTCACTACCCAAACGAGTCTAAAAACAGCTGTGCCCAAGGTCATCCAGCAGGTGCAAGTGGAGGAGTAGGGAATCTGGTTCTCCCAGATTAGAGTCTGTGCACTAACCACTACACCAAACTGGTGAATCCAATGCAACCTACACAGAGCGAATCAACTATACTGGCCTGGACTCTGCCTACATTTGCCTGCCACAGTGTGTATATAACTTATGCCCATATGAGATTTGTGGAGCTGAATCTGGAATAAAACTTGGAAGACCATTTGATGGAAAGATCATTTCTTTAGCCCAGCCTACCACCACCAGCAACACAACAAAGTTTCATATAACCAAACATGTAAGCAGGGCTATTTTGGGGCAGGAACGCACAGGAACGGAGTTCCGGCTGGCTCCTGAGTTGGCCACACCCAGCAGGAACTCATTACCATAATAGACCACACCCAACAGCAGGAACTCATTAGGATTGGCTACATTAGGGGTGTGTGGCCTAACATGCAAAGGAGTTCCTGCTCCAAAGAAAGCCCTGGGCTGTGACAACAAACAAGGTAGACAGAATAAGAAGCAAAAGGTGGGTGTGGCTGGATGACCACACTTCTGGCAACATGGGGGTGTGGCCTAATATGTTAATAGACCATGCTGTCATGGGTGTGGCCCAATATGCTAATGAGTTCCTACTGTTGGTATGGCCTATTATGCTAATGAGTTCCTGCTGGGCTTTTTCTACAAAAAAAGCCCTGCATGTAAGTATGATAAGCAAATGGAGCATGCAACAGCTAGTCTCCCTCTGAGTGGAGTTGCACAGTTTGCAAAGCTTTGTGACTGGCGAGCCAAGTCCAGTTTCTCCAATCCACTCCTCAATCGAAAGGAATTCACATCCAACATATTGGACAACATAGTAACCAGACTGCAACCAGCAGCTTAAAGCACATAACCACGCAATGGCATTATTATAGCAATAATATTATTTACACTAAATTTAATTCCCCCTTCCCCTTATTTTCCACAAGCATTGGGTTGGATTCAGCCACCTTTCCCAAATCTACAGTCCCTGTTCAATATGGATTTTGCCCATGCCCATACATGATCTCCAACACAGGGAGGGGCCATGGCTCAGTGGTAGAGCATCTGATGGACATGCAGAAGGTCACAGGTTTAATCCCCGGCATCTCCAGTTGAAAGGACGAGGCAGTAGGTGATGTGAAGGACCTCTGCCTGAGTCTCTGCAGAGCTGCTGCGAGTCTGAGTAGATAATGCTGACCTTGATGGACCAATGGTCTGATTCGGTAGAAGGCAGTTTCATGTATGTGTCATGCATGGATGGGGGCTAAGCCCAGTTCACAAGGGAGACATGATTATTATTACAGCCTTTTGGAGTGGTCAAAGTAGATCCTGGCATGAATTTTCAGTGGCAGAGAAGTTAGTACAAGTGCAGGGTCGGTCCCCCATGACTGGAGCAACTGCTTTTTGTATGATCCTAATCAGTTTGTCGATGTACAGGCACTGTGCCCATACTGTAGTATGTGTAGTGAATGTGGAATCTGCTGCCAGAGGATGTAGTGATGGCCACAACCATAGACAGCTTTAAAGGAAGATGAGACAGATTCAGGGAGGACAAGTCTATCAGTGGCTACTATCTACATTGACCAAAGGGAACCTCCACGTTCAGAAGCAGTAAACCTCTGAATTACCAGTGTCAGAAGGCAACATCAGGGGAAGATCTCAATCTCTCTGCCCTGGTATTGGACCTCCACTGGTTAGCCACTGTCTTAGACAGGATGCTGGATGAGATGGACCACTGGTCTGATCTTCTTACATTCTTCTCTATGTAGGCTGTGCAACTGATCTCAGGGGAAAGGTGTGGAAAGCATTGCTTGGTCTTCTTCTAGCTTATTGCCCTGTTGGGTGTTTGGTACCAGTTTCTCACATTCATGAACCACTGAGAGGCAGAAGTGTGGACACTAATGGTTGACCAAAAAGGACCAGCTTGGATGGTTCTTTTGCCTTTTACGTCAGCTTGATCTACAGAAATCAGTTGAAGCTTTCCACAGCTTACATAGCCAAGCCACTAATGTCTGCAGTACATGTCTGAGTCTACTATGAACTGATTGTGGGAAACCCCCCCCAAAAACTCACTTTGCTAATAGAAAAGGTGTTTGTGCAAGACCAGCTTAAATAAACAACAAAACCCACAGCTGATTAGCATTTCCCCATGATGCATTGTTGAATTTGCTGAGTCCAGTCCTTCTCTTCACAGAAATTAAACAGAGAAGTTATGGCAGCAATTACATTTGCAGAACACATGCATTTACTCATTCTTAAAGTTTCATTAACATTAAATCGACAATGAACTCACTTGGACTGTATTTATTTTATATACAAGACAATTCACGGCTTCTTCTATCTCACGGGTTCATGATGCACAACAACGGATTAAAAACAAGCACAATGGATTCAGTTAAAAAGTCTGCTGAACTACTCGATATACAGCAGTGGCTAATCTTGCCACCGCCTTCTACCAGTTTAACCATTGTCCAAAACATACCAGTCCACTGGTCAACCATTTGTCCCCATCCTCAGAAATACTAAAGTTCTTTCTTTTTCTATTTTGAGAACTGTTTGATGTAGTTATTAGAGTGTTTAGACTAGAGACACACCAGTTGGAATCCCCATGCTACCTCAGAAGCTTGCTGAGTGACTTTGGCCTGGAGGACGAGGAAGAGGAGAAGAGTTGGTTTTATACCCTGCCCTTCACTACCCGAAGGAGTCTCAGAGCAGCTTACAATCACCTTCCCTTCCCCTCCTCACAACAGACACCCAGTGAGGTAGGTGGGGCTGAGGGAGTTCTGAGAGAACTGTAACTGGCCCCAAGTCACCCAGCTGGCTTCATGTGGAAGAGGAGTGGAGAATGAAATCCGGTTCTCCAAATTATAGTCTGCTGCTCTTAACCACTACACCAAACTGACTCTTACAAAATACTTATTTTGTAATTAATTTTTCATTTGTGATTATTTTTTTGGGGGGTTGTAATTAGTAATTAGTTTGCTAAAAAAAGCACCCTCCCCCTGATACGTTTCAGTAAAGTTCTTCTTGAACCTTGTTTCTAAACAACAACAAAATGTTTGCTTCAGCTGTTAAAATCTGTCCCCCTGCCAGCTTTATTGATTTAGTTTATTAACCTCATTGATACCCCACTTATCTTCGCAAAGGAGACCCAACACAGCTTAGTTGATTAATCTGTTCATGAAAAGTCCTGTTGTCGGACTCGGAGCACACAATTATCGAAGAACATTTGGAGGGAACACATGCAAGACCCTTTTTGGCAGCCACTCCATATCCCTGGAATTCCCTCCTCCTGGCTTTGAGCCAGACTAATATTTCCACAGGCTCATGAAATGCACTTTTCAGGGGAAAGGCTGGGAAATCACAGACTGCGGGCAGAATCCCTTGTGCCTGCAAAAAAGCACTCATCTGGATCCTGTGAAGGGGCTAAGTATAAGACTTTGAATTTGGGAAGTTTTTTTTTTTTTTTAACTGAGCTGTTGCTCTGGTTTTAAATTATGTTAAATATTTTTTTTTACAGTTTTAAATTAATGTTGATTTATACCGTTCTGTTTATATATGTGTTTGTGAGCCACTTGGAGTATCGTCATCATCAATAGCATTGACCCTCATAGTTGAAGGAGGGTCCAGTCCTTGGGTTCTGGCCACTTTACCACAAGTGGTCCCCCGACCATGTATGAAAGGCATACCTTGTCAGATAAACCTTTATCTGCAAACACTCAGTGACAAAGAGTTAGGCAAGGAGTATTTCCTTTTAGAAAAGCTTTGACCTGCTAGCAGAAATAACCTCATTCTGCTTAACTAGGTGTGAAGGTGGTAGGCCCTCACCTCATACATCTGGGCCAATCTTGTGTAAAGAAGGGGAGAGGTCGAAATAAGGTGTGAAAATGGTTCGTGGGCAGTGGGTGTTGAACCCGCCAACTGCTTCCTCCAACAGCCCCTGCTTGGGTTGCCAGCCTCCGGTGTGTGTGTGCTGAAGTGCTTCTGAAATTACGACTGATCTCCAATCTCCATAGATCCGTTCATATGCTGTATTCTTTCTATTAGCAGAAGGGCTAGTCCCAGATAGTATACTGCATAGCAACATAGAGAATGTTCTGTTCATCTGCAAAATAGGAATCAAACACATAATGGTTGCTAGTAAATACTTTTATTATTGTCCAGTCAATTATTCTATATCAATTTTTTTTAAAAAAAATACTGTTAAAATAGTTCTAACATTGTGCAGTAGGTATTAGTAAGATCAGTGTAAGTATTTGTCATAGGTAATCACTCCTGATGAAGTTTTCCATTGAAATGAAGTTGAAGCCGGACTCTGTAATTTGTTGATACTGTTGGACTGTAAATTGTTGGAAAACTGTTAACACTGTGAACGGTTGGCTTTTAATATTGTATGTCTTATAAATGTATTTCCGTTTGCACACTTGATGTGTTTACCATTCTAATACATATTTTTGCATGTGATAGCGACTTCCCCAGTTTGTGTTTTTTGATCTCCAATCTCCATAATCAGTTTCCCTGGGGGGGGGGGGGAGGGGAAACTTCAG
>NW_015173715.1:378487-403441 GCF_001447785.1 Gekko japonicus | reverse complement strand
TTTCCCTGGGGGGGGGGGGAATGGTAACTTCAGAGGGTGGACTCTATGGCATCACAACCCTGCTGAGCTCTGTTCCCAAACCCCATGCTTCCTGGGCTCTGTCCCACCAGTATCCAGGAATTTCCAAACTCAGAGTTGGGAAAAGCAGGAACCCCCACTTTTCTTCCAGCCAGGCTTACTTCTGATAGAAAGAAAGGGGAAAAAATCACCTCAGGAACTGCACATGGGGAAGGGAAGCATCAGGCCTGAAGGGATTCACCATTCCCCCCCTTTAATCCTCCCCCAACTTTGCACATGGATCGTGTACACTCACATTCAAATCCATGGACATGCAGGCGGCTTGGTTAATGCAGGTTCAACGCCTGCATTAACAACACTAGCGAACACCCACTATGGCTGCTCAAGACCCACCGCGGCCCAAGTCCCAGCTCCTGCCCACCCAGCGGCTCGAAAGCGTAACCGCAAGTAGACAAATGGGTACCTGCCCTAGGTTGGCAGGGGGCACCCTCCCTCCTGATGGTGTGTGCCAGGAGTGTTGGCGGCGGCAGAGATACGGTGGCGGAGCAGAGGCGACCCATGGATGCAGCGGCGATGGAAACCAGATGGAGGCGGAGCTACGGCGGTGTGACGGTGGCGTGATGGCTGCAACGGAGACCAGATGGAGGCGGAGCTACAGCGGCGTGACGGTGGCGTGATGGCGTGACGATGCAGTGCGGTGGAGCCTAAGGGACAAAGGCCGGGACTGCAATCGGGAGCCGCCGTGCGCCGGAGGAGTCCATCAGGAGCCTGCTGGGAGATGTCGTCGACCCGTCCTAAGGCGCCAGGAAGAAACAACGGAAGCCCGCCCGTGGAATACAACAGGACCGTGCCGCTCAGGTGTTGATAGGTAGCCCCTCCCCCAGTCGAATTGTGGTCCTAGGATAGGAACTAATTAGGCACTTAGGCCATATACCTGTAAACTGCCCAGAGACCCTCGGGTAAAGGGCGGTATACAAATCGAAGAGGGGAAAAAAAGGCAAGTTTGTGGGTGGCCATTTTGCAGCTAAAGATTGGCAGCTGATTAAAAACAAAAATCTACGGAGGCATTTCTACACCCTCGACACTTGAAACGGAAGCAGGTTGCGCTTCGGCAAGCTCCTAAACACAAAACTGTAATGAGGATTGAACTATAATGTTGCGCTGTGGTGACTCCTTGTGAAATTCCTCATTAGGCAGATAGGGAAACGGCTCTCCCTAATTGCTTGTGTTAATGACTATCAACCTGTGCTTCAGATTAAGAGCCCGTCTGTGTTAATTCTGATAATGAACAGCCTCACCGTGCTACCTTAATTCTTCCTCCCCCCATGCATGTTGTCAGCCTATGTTTTGTGTATTTGAATAGCGTTATTCTGTTTCATGTTGTGAAATGATAGACCAGGTTCACACAGATTTTTGGTGCTTTGAATAGATGCCAGAATTTAGGGAAATGCTCTCTCCCCCCCCAAGTAGTTTATCTTTTCCCAGCAGTTTTTAATCTCTTTTCATCTTAAATGCTGTCATTTTGTCCTTTTTAAAAAAATGTATATGTCTTTATTAGTTTATCTTTACAGGATGAATATCTATCCATTCCTAAAAAACAGTGGAGGACCGTTAAATCTCATTCAATGAAACAAGTCAATTTAACAATTCTATGGCTAAGTTCAGACTGGCAGTTTGAAGCGCGAGGGAGTCGTGGCAAAAAAGACCTGGAACAACTTGTTCTGGGTATTCCCGGTCACACTGCACCAACTGATGTGGGAGCATACCGGGGAGGAGGTGCAAGAGAGCATTCACACTGTTGGGCCGCCCCTGGCGGAGGCGTGGCTGTAAGGCGTGGCTTTCTTTTTGGTGATCCGGAAATATGTGCTTATGCGCATCAGCAATTGCGGCTTTCGGAGTTCACACTTCCGGGAAGCAGGATGAACGCTCTCTCCAGGGTTTGCTACCACTTTCACCAGGCACTTTTTAAACTCAGGAGGGAAGCATTACAAGATGGGCTGAGTATGGCTGGGGAACGCCAGACAGCTGTGCCTATGTGAATGGCCCCTTTAATCAGTTTGAGAAACATTTCTGAAACATGCCTATATTGGGCCGAACTGCCAGTCTGAATTCAGCCTATATTAATACCCACCATTTATTTCATGCATATGTACTCTGTTTTTTAGCCAGACTGGCTTCCAATGTGGGTTAGAGTAAAACATGCCACATTCTTTACTTAAAACTAACTTATCAGATGCACGTGCTTCCTTCGTCTACCCAATGAACGAAGGGCCACCCAATACTGGCCTTTTTTTATTGCAGTTGCATACTGAGTCAATGTCTTCAGTGAGCTATCTACCACAACTCTCAGGTCTCTCTCCTGGTTAGTCACTGCCAGTTTGGACCCCATCAACATGTATTTATTAAGATTTTTGGCTACAATGTGCATTACTTTGCACTTGCCCACATTAAACCTCATTTGCCATGTTGATGCCCACTCACCCAGCCTCCACAGATCCCTCTGGAGGGTCTCACAGTCCTCCCTGTTTTTCACTACCCTGGACAACTTAGTGTCATCTGCAAACTTAGCCAATTTGGTGTAGTGGTTAAGAGCGCAGACTCTAATCTGGGAGAACCAGGTTTGATTCCCCACTCCTCCATTTGCAGCTGCTGGTGTAAGCGTGGGTGAGTTACAAGTTCTTTCAGAACTGTTCTCTCATGAGCAGTTCTCTCAGAGCTCTCTCAGCCCCACCTACCTCACAGGGTGCCTGTTCTGGGGATGGCAGGGGAAGGGAAAGGGATTATAAACCACTCTGAGACTCCTTTGGGTAGTGAAAGGCAGGGTATAATTCTTCCTCTTCCTCCTCCTCCTCTCTCCACTATGATGATGGTAAGTGGAGCATCCTTAAATTCTCTGACCTGGATAGACCAGACTGGCCTGATCTCATCAGATCTCAGAAGCTAAGAAGGGTTGGTCCTGGCTAGTATTTGGATGGGTGACCACCAAGGAAGACCAGGGTCATGACGCAGAGACAGGCAATGGCAAAGCACCTCTGACCACCTCTTACCTTGAAAATCCGACAGAGTCGCCATAAGTCAGCTGTGACAACAGCACTTTCCACCACCAAGGAATTAGTATCATTGACTTTAGTAGGCTTTGCTTCTGAATAAATATGTTTAAGACTGTAGTGTCAGTCTTTCAAGAGAACAAGGTAGGACTGAGATGGTAAAAATGCTGAGGTGGTAGAAAGGATTACACCACATTAGACTATAGGTGAAGGATGACATTTTGCAGTGCTTACTCCTACATTAAAAATTGCTTGCATATGAAAAAAAAATGGGACAGCGAGTGAAGAGGTCCCCCCCCCCCCCCCCTTCAGCTTTTACTGTGCTCGCCATTTCGCTGGCCTTGGGGATCTGCTGCCAGCAGAAAGAAACAAAGGAAAATGTCAGATCTCCCACCTTCCATTCTGTTGGCCTTGGGTCTTTCCCTGTTCACATGTTACCGTGATCACACCTGCATGTATGTGCATACATCTGTTTGTAGGAAAGCGTGAATGTGAGTCCATGAAACCAAGGACCAGTACCTGGACTAGGGTTGCCAGGTCTCCTCGTTCTTCCGGCGGGAGGATTTGGGGGACATTCCAGGGGTGGGTGGGGACATCATGTGACATCCCTACACAATTATGTCACCTGGAAGTGACATCATCATGTTGGGGATGTCGCACAGGGGACACTCTGGTATTTGGGTGAAACTCTATGTTTTTTGCCCTTAAAACCATAGAGTTTGCCCAAATACCAGAGCAGTGACATCCCTATTTAGGGGAGGGGTTCCCCTGCCTGCCACCTGGTCTGCAGTGGACGGAAGCCCCCAAAACAAGGGGATTCGCTGCCCAGCCTTGGGGGCTGGCAACCCTAACCTGGACAAATGTGTGGTTTCAATCCCACATTCAGTTGTTCGTGCGTTCAATGCAACATGAGATTTACTCAATGCGCATAGAAAGAAAATCCAAGGGTATGTTTACAGAGACTCTATATGCATTTGCTGTAACTTGCAAACAGGGCTTCTTCTGCACGTGTAAATCAGACCTAAGGTCACAGGTAGCGAGAAAGCAGCGAGCTGGGCCTGGTCTACTCGCAGAATGAAATGGTAGGATTCTCATTTGGCACAATGGACTACACCATTTCAAACCACAGATGGGAAGGAGGAGATTAGTTTTGTGCTAATATTCTGGTTCCTGCTGTTCTAATATTCTAGTTTCAGAGAGTTGTTTCAGTCTCTGAAACTAGAACATTAGCACAGCAGGAAGCATGCTGGACAAGAGCCTCTCTCTTTGATGAGCTATTTTTAACATATATTACAAAACAGTATCATTCAAAGTGGTACAAATCACTCCACGATCTCAGAGTTCCATCACCTCCATTTGCAGCACCTGTAGGCGAGTCCTTAAATGCAAAAGAAAAAGAGATGAGGCTCATGTAAGAAGTCTGTTTTCACAGAACTCTTAGGCCCCTTTTGGCATCCACCCCTTCACACTGATCACAGAGGAGGTTCAAATCATTATCTGCCACATAGCCCCCATTCATCCTTTTCTGTTCCCTTGGTTGTAAGAAAGGGGCATGGATGGCTACAGGAGGGAATTAGATAAACATATGGAGCAGAGGTCCATCAGTGGCTATTAGTATAGATAGGGACTCTCAGTCTGGTGCAAGTGATGCTCTGTCTTCTTGGTGCTTGGAGGGGGTCAACAGTGGGAGGGCTTCTAATGTCCTGGCCCCACTGGTGGACCTCCTGATGGCACCTGGTATTTTTGGCCACTGTGTGACAGAGTGTTGGACTGGATGGGCACTTGGCCTGATCCAACACTGGCTTCTCTTATGTACTTGTGGCCTCGTTGGTGGACCTCCTGATGGCACCTGGTATTTTTGGCCACTGTGTGACAGAGTGTTGGACTGGATGGGCCATTGGCCTGATTCAACACTGGCTTCTCTTATGTTCTTATGGTTTATCTTCTCCACGTCACTTGATTTTGGTCTCTTGCCTGTCACTGATGCCCTACAAGTCACAATCCTTTGTCCATTGCTATACCCTGGCTTGTTTTAGTGCCTTTGGCCTGTTGCTGTTGTTGTTTTTTATGGTGGTGTCTTAATTGCTTTGTTTTTGTTTTTTAAGATGGCAAGATGAAAGATTCTGGGCATGTGCCGCTATTAAGACAGTTTTAAGATGTATTCATACGGTAGCCTGAAGCATTCTGGGCATGTGCAACTACTGAGAACTTTCTCAGAAGACTCAATCACCCATTCTCCATGTCTGATAAACAACCTCAAGAAAGAGGAGCAGTGGCGCAGCAGTAAAACGCCTGCTGTAACATCAGTGAACAGCCATTAAGGCTGTTCAAGACCCACTGCGGCCGGGGTGAGCTCCCGGTCCTAGTCCCAGCTCCCGCCCACCCAGCGGTTCGAAAGCGTAAAGTGAGTAGATAAATTGGGTACCTGCCCCTAGGTGGGAGGGGGCACCCTCCTTCTTGTGGGCAATGTGCAGCAGGAGCATCCGCGGCGACGGAGCTATTGACGAGTCAATGCCATGGAGTCCACCCTCCAAAGCATCCAGTTTCTCTAGGGGAAATGATCTCTGTAGTCTGGAAATGAGCTGTAATTCCAGGAGATCTCCAAGTCCCATATGGAGGCTGACATCCCTAGGTGCACATCCCTTATTGGTCCACCTCTCCTCCTGCTATTTCATTCATTCATTAGCTCTACTCATAAAAATAATCCCTTGTAGTGGCTCCAACTCTAAGAGAGTACGAACAGTGGCTGCCCACTGTTGAATTTGATTTTAGTGCACAATTGCTTGCAGGACACTGCGGTGAACATGGATTAAAAGGAGAGTGCAGAAATAGACTCCTCTAAGAGTTGTATGGTTTTTTATGATGTAACCCACACTGGAAGCCAATCTGGTTTTGTTGTTGGCACACCTTTGCACTAAGTTTTCTGGAAGAAAGGCAGCTTTACAAAAATGTTAAATAAATGTTTTAAATAAACAGCCAGACTCCCATATGTCCCAGATTCTTCATCACATACATTAAACTCTGTTTGAATTATGGGATTCCATTCAAGAAGATTCATGATGCAAAATGGCAGAAAGAGAGCATTTTGAGGATCTTGGCAAAGCCATAAGGTATGATAAATACTGACAGGTGTTACCTGTACAGCAACTGTACCTATTATTCTCGATTCCATCAGATCCTCATTTCCCCCCCGGACTTTGAGCCAGGCTCAAGTTCTCATAAACTGTTTTCTACTGTTTGGCTTGGGCTGTACAGATGCTAGAGTTCAGATAGAGAGAATGGGTGAATGAGTCTTCGAAATAAGCTCTTAGTAGCTGCACATGTCCAGAATCCTTCATGCTAGCATATCTGACTCCTTTAAGAATTACAATTCCCTTGTAAAAGCATATGGAGCAGAAGTCCATCAGTGGCTATTAGCCACAAGGTATAGATAGGAACTCTCAGGCTGGGGCAAGTGATGCTCTATATTCTAGGTACTTGGAGGGGGGGCAACAGTGGGAGGGCTTCTAGTGTCCTGGCCCCACTGCTGGACCTCCTGATGGCACCTGGAATTTTTGGCCACTATGTGACAGAGTGTTGGACTAGATGGGCCATTGGCCTGATCCAACATTGGCTTCTCTTATGTTCTCAAAAGAATTCAGGATGGCAGCTTACACCATGCTTAGCTCATCCCATACAATGCCCATCTAAATGAAATATTCACGTGTATTTGGAAAGCAGCTGAACCTACAGGATTCGTATTGCGAACAATTACTTTGCTAAACAGCTGCTATTGCTTTGTAAACAGAATTCCTCTTGCATCACAGTGTTAACAAGCTTTTAATAAGTGATTAGTGTGTTAATTATCCAAGATGTAAATATTTACCATTTTAACTGCTTTGTACAAGGATCTTCTTTTGTCTTTATTTTATTCCCTTGCCTTTGAAAACAAATTTGCAAAGCACTCATTGGGGATACCTCCCCCCCCCCAATCTCAGTTTACTTCAGAACAAATTCAGTGTTTACCTTGATTTTTTTCTGTCATTGCTCCTTGTGGATTACAATAATTTCATTGTAAATATAGACATAAGAGACAAACATTAAGCAGTGTGGTGTATTTTCTTTCCCTCTGTGGGCACGATTTGAGAATCGTTCTACATATACCTTGTGCAGAATGAAGTGACAATTTAGGACTGTGGATGGAAGGAGCAATAATTTGGCTGGACCTAAACATATCGTAACTGATGACTCTGGTAAAATCTACTGAACTGACCCCGCCAGCCATCTTTGAAGTCTTCTTGGAGATCAAGGAAGTAGGCCCACATCATTAGCCCGTAATAATGCCACTAATGAACAGGATGCTATTTTAAGGAATTGGGGCAGTGATTTTAATGAAGGAATCAATGGTGCCATTAATATTTAAACTGAAAAAAGATGGGCCAAGCTAGCAACCTGGACCGACCCCCTTTGGCAAGCAAGAAAGGAATTTTTATGCACCGTTCAACCTTAAGCTCACCTTCAGCAATGGATTTTTTTGTGCAAAACTAATGAGAAATAACTGTCTCACATCTCTACCCCTGAACTTCCATTTATACCCAGGCTGCTCTCTATTAATAGAACTATTATTATTGAGTTTCTGTGCTTAAGAAAGGTGGATTTAAATATCAAAGGATTAAGTATAAAGCAGTTCCTAATGGCAGTATAGCCTTATTTTAAAACCTATCTGCTCTCCATCTGTGATATTTTCTGCTAACGCCCCCATTTTTTTCTTTTCTGAACAAGCATTTCTAGAAAAAAAAATCTTTTAACAGATTAATCTTCTGGCTCTTTGCCAAATAATCAGTCAACTGTATTTCAAGAAGTTTTTCTATTTCATCAACAAGAAATCTGCCAGTTAGCAAAACCTCAATAAGTTTGCAATACGTATTGAGAACACTGTGACATGACACATAATTTACTAAACACAAGTGATCACTTTGCTAGAAGGAAAAGCTGTATTTAATAATTTTTGTGGGTATTCCCTATTAGAGTAGCTCATCAGAATCAAACGAGCCCCACAATAATGTGTCATACCCTTAACCCTCTCCCCCTTGAGATAAAACACTGCAAAAAAACCCCAAAACCCTTGATGCCATCAGATGTACTATTGTTTCAAAATTCTTTTTACTCAATGTTCTGTTATGTGCACATGCATTTCCAGGCATTAATAAAACACCACCTCAAAGGAAATACCACTGCAAGTACACATACTATCAAACCAAGATTGGGTCCCGATAACGCCAGCGGGATAAGCCGTGGGGGAAGTGCGGCTTTTTAAAGCTGTGACAAACTGAAGGGCCACCCAATCCTGGAACCTCCCCCGCTGCGGATTAGGGTACGACTTGGCAACCCTACTGAACAGTCATAAGGGCATGCCTGTACAATCGAAGTCTATGTTTCTGGCTCAAGATCAAGTCTCTCTCTCATGATTTGTTGGGCTACAGTTTACACCAGGGGTGTCAAACAATATGGCTGTGGACCGTAACTGGCCCATTCAGGGCTCTTATTCGACCTGTGGGCAACTGGTATGAGGGAGGGAAGGCAGGAGGCTGCTTGAGGGTGGGGGTGAGCAAGTGAACGCAGTGAGGTGTGCGTGTTGAAGCTGTCAAGAAACAGAACGGAAATGGCTAGGGGATGGACCTAAGAGGCTGAGGTAAAATAGTGGGGGAGAATGGAAGTGAAGGCGGAGAAAGAGGAGGTGTGGTGTTTTTTTCCCCTCATGTCTACTCCAACTGCAGCGCTCAGTGAGGATCGGTGAAGCCACTACATGGGTGGCTGAGCCAAGTGGCCAGCACTGCCACTACTGCACCAACCAGCTTCATGATTTTTTTTCCCAAATAGCAACAGTGAGGGGGTTGGCAAGGGCAGGTGTACAAAGCAACAGTTAGCCAACCAAGGGATGGGACCAGCAGGGAAGAGAGGATAAGGAGGGCCAGCACATGGATTGAACTGTCTTGTGCATGATGCTCTGAGGGGAATGACCTCCTGACAAATGCAGGAGTGAAGGGAAAAAAGGGTTGCTGATGTCACCGCCACATGTCTGAACAGCCACAGAGCCAGGAGGTAGAGTAGGGCTGCCAAGTCCCCCCGGGGGGCGGATTTCCCCCTGCTTTGGAGGCCCGATTTCCGCCGCCGCAGAATTGGGCCCCGGGGGAAATCCCACCCTGGCGTGCACGTCAGCCAGAGGTGACGTGATGACACCGGGCACGCTGGGGGCGGGGCCACAGCCATCTGAGGGGAAAACTCTATGTTTCCCCCTCAGATGGCTGTGGCCCCGCCCCCAGTGTGCCCGGCGTCATCACGTCACCTCCGGCTCAAGACGCCGTCTGGGAGTCCCCCACCGCAGATGAAAAAGAACTTGGCAACCCTAAGGCAGAGTAAGTCTTGGGGCAGGTGGGGGGCGGTGACCTCCCTTCTCTCCCCCCACTTCTTCTCAGCCTGTGAGGGAAAGGGGCTGTGGGAGGGCAAAAGGCACCTCCTGGAGGTTTTGGAAACAGCCCCTCCATCAGGCCTTCCCTCAGCCCTACAACTTCTGTGGGAAATGCAGAAGGGATGAAAACTGGGGGTGGGGGGGATCTGGGAGAGCCAGGTTCAGACCCTCCCTCCTCCTAAGCCTGTCACCTGGCCAACCTCACAGGATTGGTCATGGTAGTGGGGATGGGGTGGTGGAGGGGGGATCTGGTGTGTCTCATCAAGAGCCTCAGAGGTAGAATGGGGGATAGAGGAAACAAAGAGTGGCAGACGGATTGTAGTTGTGCTTGGCTGCTGAGGCCGGGAATACTTACTTGGAAGGATGATGACTCATTTGATTTGTATAGAGAACACTTTTTGGCTCTTTCTTACAAAAAAGTAAAATGTAAGATATCCCCCTTTTATGGTATCTCTGGGGGGGGGAACTAGTCTTGCATATGATTAAATACATTTATTAGGGCTTTTGTAGGTTCCTCAGTAAATCAATTGCAATTGCCGCTTGGAATCAATTGCTTTTGTTTGTATTTTGAGTAAAGAAATAATATTGTTAATTGGGTTTGCCTGTGTCCTTTATAAAGTTTATATCTCTGGTACCTGGCATTACATGTTATGGTACACATGGCCTGGCAAAGTGACATTTGTGTCAGATCTGGCCCTCATAACAAATGAGTTTGATGCCTCTGGTTTATATGTTCATGGAAAAACTTCAGAAAACAAGTACAGACTGTGAGTGGTTTTGGAAGTGGAATGTGTTTTCTTAGTGATGTCGGCCCCTTACCTCCAAAGAGGAGCTAGCAGTTACACTGTCTCTCACTAACTTTAGCCAAGTTCACGAATTACACTGAACACCCGTAAAATCTGTGCAAAAAGTATACCTGACTGTTGCTTTATACATGCATTGAGTAATCTTAACACATGTACAACTAAATGGGTTATTAATTCTTCAACATGTGTACAACTGAATGGTCGACTGAAACCTCACATTTATCTGGGCCCCGGCCCCCAGTTTGATTTGTATAGAGAACACTTTTTTGGCTCTTTCTTACAAAAAAGTGTATGCCTGTGCATGCAGATTGTAGGTGTATGCACTGTGACATGTGAACAGGGCTGTTTTAAATCATGAGACAGCAGGCAGAAGTTTAGGTATGAACAGCAGAAAGCCCAGTATCGGAATCACAGCAGTAACCAGGTGCATACCATCTGGCTTCTCTGCAGATGTGGTGTCCTGAACAAATGCCATTGACTACTGTAGTGTATGCTGACCACCACCGGGGGCCAGCGAACAGCTAGAGCTTGGCTCCGGAAGAACAATAGGGACTAGGCTCCTAGTCCCTCCACTGGGGAACCAATGGGAACCATGGCGGGAGATTCAAACCCACCAATGGTGACCAGGGGTGTGTCCCCAGGTATGTATATAGTTGGCCTGCCGGCCGTTTGTTCCTTATCCTTGTTGTGTACCAAATAAAGCGTGCCATGCACCACGTCGTCGTCGGTCGTTTATCCATGCGGCAACCCACTACATAACAACTACTCAAATAGAAATGCAGGAATAACTACTGTCCAGTCTCAAATGTACCATTCTAGACTATGGCCAGCTTCAGAGATTCCTGAACGGACTGTGTCATGATCTGGGCTGTGCCACCAGAGGCCTAATAGGCCCAGGGAGCCTGGCTAGCAGTAGGTGAGGCTGGGCCTACAACTCCCAGAAGCCCCTGAGAGGTTTTGGAGCCAAAATTGACCAATAGGAAAAGAGGAGGGCTTGGAATAAAGGATCTGGTGCAGCAGGAAAAGCTGTTCTTCCCACAGGGCAGCGCCAGAAGGAAGGCTGCTGCAGGGAAGAGACCCTCATCCTGAGGGAAGGGTGAGTAGTCTAAGGCCACTACAGATAGTGAGCGAGGGACAGTATATATTTAGATGCATTAGGGCATTTGATTTCTTTTCTTTTCACCCACTTACTGTTGTAATTCTGCACCTTGTTTGTTTGACCTCTTATAAAATAAACTATTTTCATTGTTCACTCTGCCTGGCCCTCATGCCTGCTATTCAGCCAAAAGGGAGGTCTGAAGGTCTTGGGAGGGTGCTTTGGGCCTTCTCAAGGGAACCTAAATCCAGAATGGTGGCAGCGTCAGGGTGGGAGTGCAAGGAAGCCCCGCAAAGGCCCTCCCTGGCCCCAGGCAGTCAGGGGTGGGGAGAGGCAGGGAGGAAGCAACTTATCCTCCCTCTTCTCCTGCCTCCTCCTGGCTGAATGAGGGCCAGAAGCGGGGCGGCTGAAAGTAGGGGGCAAGGCTTCGTCATGTGCCCCGCCCCCCGTACCTCACCCGGGGGAACTGCGTTCCCCCGCATTCCCCCCCCCCCGAAATGACCTCTGCATCCAGCAGTGGGGCCAGGACACTAGAAGCTCTCCCACATTATGGAAGTCAAGCTATCCAGCCCGGATTATAAGGACTGCAATTCAGCTGATGCAATGGAAGACTTTATGAAGAGGATCAGTTGTTACCAGTTGAACTATCAGCCTCTGGACCCCGATGACTTCGACAAAAAACGGTCACTGATCAAGGTGATCGACGTTGGCCAGAGGTACCTGGTAAACTGGGTTCAGGATCACATCCAGAGCCACATCATCTACTACCTGATGAACATCCACGTGCAGCCCCACACCATCTACCTGTGCTGACATGGGGAGAGCGAATTCAACCTCAAGGGGAAGATTGGAGGCGACTCGGGGCTCTCCGGCCGGGGCAACAAGTTTTCTGTCACACTTAACCGTTTTGTGCAGGAGCAGAACCTGAAAGACCTCAAGGTGTGGACCAGCCAACTGAAGTAGACAAACCCAGTGAGGTGGAATGGCCTTGGTCCCCCAGTTGGATGATCTGTATTGGGAGATGGACAGAGGGAATGTGCCCCTGTTAATTCTCCTGGACCACCTTTTGTGATTAGAATTGGGAGACATTTTTCTTCAGTGGTTCTGGTTCTACCTAGAGGGTAGGTTTCAGAGTGTGATGCCGGGGGACTGCTGCTTTGCCCATTGGCCTTTGAACTACACCCCCCTCCCGTGTTCCATCTTGTTCCCCCATGGTTTTCAACATCTATGTAAAGCCATGGGGAGAGGTCATCTGGAGATCTGGGCTGAGCTGCCACCAATATGCAGATAACATTCAGCTCTATCTCATGCTACCAACAGAAATTTGCCTTTGTATTTCAAAATGATGTCTTGATTCCAGTTCTAAACCTTTCAGAGAGATTAACAGGTTCTCTCTATGGAATTAAGGGTATAGTCCAGTTTGGCATGAAGGAATGGATATGTATAATTAATTGTTGCATTAATGATGGGAGTTTCTCTATCTGTCCACCCTCTATCTGGGGCCAGTTTGGTGCAGTGGTTAAATGTGCAGACTCTATTCTGGGAGAACCGGGTTTGATTCCCTACTCCTCCACTTGGACCTGCTGGATGACCTTGGGCAAGCCATAGTTCTGTCAGAGCTGTTCTTGAAAAACAGTGGTTTCTGTCAGAGCTCTCTGAGCCCCACCTACCGCACAGGGTGTCTGTTGTGGGGAGGGAAAGGGAAAGGAGTTTGTAAGCCACTCTGAGACATCTTTGGGTAGTGAAGGGGGGTATAAATCCAATCTCCTCCTCCTCCTCCTCTTCCTCCCTAGACAAGAAGAGCATGGTGGGAGAAGTTGATAGATCCTTCAGTTGCAACTATTTATCATTTCAGATGTCCTGTTCAAAATCCTGTTTCACTAATTTAATTACCTTTTTGCATAAATCAGAATACTGTGCTGAATACTAAAATTTGCCCACAAACTTTCTATCCTGCATCTGTCCATACGGATTCTTGTGCTTCATGGCCCTACTTACAATAATGTCATCTTCATTCAGCTGGAACAGAAGTGGTGGGGAAAGCTTTCCGATGTTTGAGACCTGCAGGGTTATAGACTTTGGTTCTTATTACTTTAACAATGCCAAAAAAATTTACATATGAGAAGTGTACAGGAGCTATCAGGCAGGTTTGCACGGGGTGCCCCCCCCCCCCCGAATTTTGACAGCTTCAGTGTAACCTTTATATATAAATGCTTCTGTATGCTTTGCCGGAGTGATAAAAACCAAGGCCTTTCGTCTTGTAAATTTCCAACATAGTAAAATCCATTAATCGAAAATGTTTTCTCTACCTGTTCCGAGTACGAAACGAGGCAGCTATTTTAAATATGGCTGTGATGTGTACAGAAACAGGCAAAATGGTGACTAGATTGCAGAGTTATACAGGCAGCGTGGTGTGGTATAGTTGTTAGACTGTCAGACAAGGTTTGAGGGACTCAGGTTCAAGTCCCCACTCTGTTATGGAAGCTCACGCACAAAACAGCCTTATACTGAACGAGACCTTCAGTCTATCAAGATTATTATTGCCTACTTAGACTGGCGGCAGCTGTTCTGGGTCTCAGGCTGAGGTCTTTCACATCACCTATTGCCTTGTCCTTTTAACTTAAAATGATAGAGATTGATCTGGGGACCTTCTGCCTGCCAAGCAGAGGCTCTTCTACTAGGGTTCCCAAGTTGGATCGGCGCTGGAGCAGTGGACTCCAGCACTGCTCCGGGAGTGCGCCGCAACCCCATCACCCAGAAGTGACGCGACCACGCCGGGCACGCTGGGGGCAGGGCCACGACCATCCGAGGGAAAACCATAGAGTTTTCCCTCGGATGACCATGGCCCCACCCCGAGCATGCCCGGTGTGGTTGCGTCACTTCCGGGTGACGTGCACATCACGTGCTTTGGGGGTGGGGTTCCCCCCGGGGCCCGATCCACTGGCAGCGGGGAATGGACCTCTGAGGTGGGGTTCCCCCCCCCCGGGGGGACTTGGCAAGCCTATCTTCTACCGATCCACAACTGCAGCCCCTGGATGAGATGGGTCTAATGTCATTCTCAGCCTAATCTCCCTCACAGGATTGTTGGGAGGATAAAAGGGAGGACAGGAAAACACTGTCAGTTTCTTTGTGTCCCCATTAAGGAAATAGGCAGGGTGTAAATGAAGTACATCAGTAAAGAAATATAACAGTCTCTTGGCCCTGGCCCCCACCCGGTGGAACTCTCTGCTGGAGAACATCCAAGCCCAAAGGATTTACTACTAAATTTACTAAATCTTCTTGGATTTAGTACTGTTCTTATGATTGTTTTTAAGTATCTTAATGCTGTTTTAATTCAATTACATTGTATGTGCCTTTGAAGTACGCAGCCCTGAGCCCTGCTCGTGGGGAACGGCAGCCGATAAATTAGGCTTGCCAGGCCCCCCGGTTTGGTGGGGGTTGCCTGATTTGGAGGGGCTCTTTCCCCCCCGCCTGCCAGTGGGCGGGTGGGGGAAGCCCCGCCCCCAAGAGCGGCCACCTGGCCTCCCCCCCACCTCTCCCCAGGAAGTTTTAAAATGCTGCTGGGGAGAATCGGGGGCCGCGTGCCTGGACTGTGAGCCTTGAATTTGGGGCTTGGTGTGCAGGTGCATGCAGCCTCCCCCCTGTCATTCCTCGACTGGATTGTCCCCGTTGGGAGGATAAAAGGGAGGACAGGAAAACACTGTCAGTTTCTTTGTGTCCCCATTAAGGAAATAGGCAGGGTGTAAATGAAGTACATCAGTAAAGAAATATAACAGTCTCTTGGCCCTGGCCCCCACCTGGTGGAACTCTCTGCTGGAGAACATCCAAGCCCAAAGGGTTTACTACCTTTCCATAGGGCTTGGAAGGAAGAGATGTTCCGCCAGGCATTTGGTTGAGCACAGCAACAGTCTGGCACTCTCACATTCCAACCTCCCCTTTTATGCTTTCATATCCCTTCCACCCAGGGGGATGGTGGAAATTAGAATTTCCCCATCTTCTTGCATTTAGTGCTGTTCTTATGATTGTTTTATTTTAATGCTGTTTTAATTCAATTACATTGTACTTGCCTTTGAAGTAAGCCGCCCTGAGCCCTGCTCGTGGGAAGGGCAGCCGATAAATTAGGCTTGCCAGACCCCCCGGTTTGGTGGGGGTTCCCTGATTTGGAGGGGTTCTTTCCCACCCGCCTGCCACCCCAAGAGCGGCCACCTGGCCTCCCCCCACCTCTCCCCAGGAAGTTTTTAAATGCTGCTGGGGAGAGTGCCGCGTGCCTGCACTCTGAGCCCCACATTTGGGGCTTGGTGTACAGGTGCACGCAGCCTTCCTCCTGTCATTCCTCGACTGGATTGTCCCCGTTTAAGGCTTTGTATGGCTACGATAGCCTGCCTGTGCCTTTCCTGGAGGGAAACAATGACTTGGGGCCGGGGGATGCAGCTCAATGGTGTCAACGGTTAAAGGAGTCGTGGCCGCTCCTTTGCAAGACTTTGGATGCTGCCAAGGAGGCATACAAGAGTCAGGCTGACAAGAGAAGGGTGGAGGGGTGGGCTCTGAAGCCTGGGGACTCTGTGTATGTGTCTACGAAAAACATAAAGGTCTTAAGACCTAGCTGAAAACTTGGTTGGAAATACCTTGGTCCTTTCAAGGTGAAAAAGGTGATCAATGATGTGGCTGTGGATTTGGATCTACCTAAAAACTTGAGAAACCTTCATTCTGTATTTCATTTCAGCCTCCTGAAAAACGATTCCGGTTCCAGTCCTTGGCATCCATCGAAACATGTACCCCCTCCAATATTGGTTGAGGGCGAGGAACACTATGAGATTTCAAAGATTCTGGACTCTAAGATCAAACGTGGAAAATTTATGTATTTGGTTGAATGGTCTGATTTTGGACCCCAGCACTTCGAATGGTTGGATGTAGGGGATATTCGGGCCCTTAGGCTGCTGCGTAAGTTCCATCGGGACTTCCTGGACAAACCGGGAGACCTCCCGGAATGACCAGGAGACCTCCTGGGGTGGACGGGAGAAGCTGGTTTTTGAGAGGGCAGAATGTCAGCTATGCTGCCATGAAGGTTTGGGGGAGGTTTCGCTTGCCTGTGTAACAAGTATGCTGCATTCCTTCTTGGCTTCTGTAATGCTTGCTTATCTATGGCCATGCAGGTGCTGTGTAGTGTCTGGGAATCAGGGGAACCGTGGGAGCGCTTTCGGTTCTCAGCTTCAGCTCTAACGGCCTGGGGCTCCTTCTCCCCCGCGTGGGAATGTGGCTAATTGGCCTAAGGAAGGGGGGGTGCATACGAATACCCCATATCCCATTATGGTTGTAGGGATGACGCCATTCCTAACGGTGACTTTGTTAATGCATCTGTAGCTCTGCAATAAAGTATAACCTTTCTGATAAGCGTGTACTCAGTTGTTGGCTATGGAACCTGACACCGCCCCCCCAACCTCTCCCCAGCAGAGTTTTAAAAGACCCTTTAGATGCTGCTGGGGAGAGGCGGGGGCCTCCACTCCCCAACATGATGACATCACTTCTGAGTGATGTCATCATGCTAGGGACTCCCCACCCCCTCCACTAATGCCTCCCAAAGTCACCTAGTGGGGACTTTGAGGGACCTGGCAACCCCACAATAAATCAAACATAAATAATAAATAATATCAGCACATCCTCACCGGAAATTAATTTACACTGAGCACAGATCAACCTGTTCCACGTACATGAGTGGCCCACCTCCCATCATTTTGAGCTAGATCCAGTCAGCTTTATTACACAGTCTCACCTAACCCCTCTCTCCCCTTCAGTCCACTCCATGATGAATTCATGTCAAGTTGGACTATGAAATTATAATACAACAGGAGTGAGACACATTGAATTTTTTTGGAATTTACTTCTCTGTACTATTGTGACTTTATTTTTCTGCATTAGTATTGTTCCTTGTATAAATACTTAGGTTTCATCCAGTTATACTGATAGTGAACTTGTCATTAAATATGTGGCAGAAATGGGGTGACTGCTGGCACCGTTTCCTATCATTTTTTGCCTTGTGGTATTCTGCTTGTGGTGTGATCTGTTTTTTTTTTTTTTTTGGGGTGGCCTGGTTTGGTTTTTTGGTTTTTTTTTTTTGAAGGGGAAGTGATGTGTTGTGAGTGAGGACATATTTTTCCTCAGAATACAGCAGGTTAACGCACAGGAGAGCGCCACCGCGTGGGGGGGGGGGGGGGGGGGGAGGGAGTTTGAGGTGTTGAATGCAGTGAAGTCCAATCAGCTTCCATATGCAAATGACCTTGAAACACTGGCCCAATAAGAGAAGAGTGGGCTGAAGTGGCCCATCCGTAGAAGCCCCGTCCCTGCACTCAGTCTGCAGATGGTCCTCTCCTGTCAGAGGCCCAGAGCAGACTGACCGGAACACTTTGGCTGGGGCTGACGTGGGCGGGACTACACAAAGCAGCCAGGCAACCCAGCCAGTGTCTTCTGACTGACAGTTCAAGCCTCCAAACACTGTTGGTGTGAATTGGAACGTTGGGCCCCACTATGGCTTTATATATAAGGGAGAGATATATTGTTCACTTTAAGTGATTTCAGCCAGCGGTCTCTTGTGTTTTCCCCCCTATCTTCAGCCTCCCCTCCTTCCTTACCCCTGGAAGTGCACAATTTGGTTTTTTCCATTTTCATTCCTGACCATGAAAAGAGTTCTGTTCTCTGTGTGGTGTTATAAGCACATTTAGGCAGGGACAGAAGTGGCCCTGCCACGTTACAAATGGATGGACAGTGCTTAAAATGACCAAAGTAACAGGTATGAACAGTCCAGAGTAGAGGGCGAGAAGATCAGGCAATATATCAGGGCCCCAAGACTGGGAGCATTGCTATGTTCAGTTTTACTTGTCAAATTTGTATCCCCTTCTCCTTCCAAGGAGCTCAGAATGTGCTCCAGGTTTCCTTACAAATAACTCTGCGAGGCTGAACAATGGCAACTGGTTCAAGGTCCCCCAGTGAGTTTCTATTTGCATACTATGCCTCCTGAAGGCCCTATGGGGTATGCTTTCCTCACTCCCCGTTTATGGAGCGAGATCTCTGTCTTAACCGTATTCGAATAACTGTATGGTTTTAAATCCATTCTAAACTGAGTGAGTGAAAATCCATTCGTTCTTGATTGTGGGGGTCGAAGATGTTACAGTTTTCTAAAAGATCCAAAGTTAGACGGAGGGATTAAATTTCTGATGTTGTGTATGACAGTTTAGTTAAAGGTCATTTGAGGGGGAAATGCTCTCGGGTGAGATTGACCACGGACATTTCAGAACTTTTGAACTGATTTCTATTGGGATTCTGTCACCCTAATTCCCAAATCTTCATCCCACTTAAACCTTATGCAATCAATATCAGGCCTGCTAGAGGATGCTACATACTCATAGAGAGGTAGACGAGGTTGGTCACAGAAACCAATTTTAAGATGAAAGTAAATATATCAGGAGGATTTACAGTTTCTAAAGACGCACTTCCAGCCTGATTGACCAGTAACTGATGAGACCAAAGATACCAGCTCTGAGGAACTCTGCAGTCAAAAGCTGAGGATGTGGTGATTTCCTGCTTGAAACATTTCTTTCCCAAAGTGTAGGAGGAAGAAACCAAAGTCAAAATGGAGATTTAACCATGATGGAACTTTAGTAATTTTGCCACGTTCTTTAGATTCTATACTACTATGCCCATTCCAGATATTGTATGCTGGTTAAGACTGGTAGAACATGGCCTTAAAGTTTATATGGGCTCTCTCCGATGGATTTTGTTGCAATCTATTCAGCAAAAAATGATGTTTAGGATATACTGGACACCACAGTGACTCTTTAGCAAAAAACCCTCTAACTGTTGGTGTTGTAACTCATACAATGTGTCCCTTAAATGTATGCTTTGGGTGTGTCCAGTCATTTTGTTTTTCTGGGATAGGTTAATATTTGTATCAGTTTTGTATCAGAATATTCATTGATTTTGAAAACTCTCTGCCTGTCTCTTGGAGGCTAACTGATAGTCAACACAAATGGCTCTGTGTCTTTATTACAGCTAAAGGACCCATATTACAACACTGGAAAGATAAATGCCCACCTCTGGTAAATCATTGGATTGAGGACCATAGAACTCTATCAGTATTTAAATACATGCCATATAGATGCTTAGGGTTCCCAAATCCCCCCGGGGGGCGGATTTCCCCCCGCTTTCAAGGCGCGATTCCCGCTCCCGTGGAATCGGGGCCCAGGGGAAACCCCACCCCCGCGTGCGTGCCACCCAGAAGTGACGTCACACGCTGGGGGCGGGGCCACGCCATTTGAGGGGAAAACTCTTTGTTTTCTCCTCAAATGGCGTGGCCCCGCCCCCAGCGTGCGACGTCACTTCCGGGTGATGCACACGCGGCACGCACACGATTTAGACGCCGGCCGGGAGCCCCCTGCTCCCAGCCAAAATCCACTTGGCAACCCTATAGATGATACTTGTGTATAGCCTTACTTTTAGATATTTGAAAACCCTCTATAGAAACTTATGTGCAGGTCTGCCACCACCATTGTTATATTTTTTTGTCTCTATGTATTTTTTTAAAATTCTATTTAGTTTCTGGATTTTGAGGCCCCCCCTTATTCTTTTTTAAAGAAAGAATCGATTTTTTAAAAAAATCTGCTAGAACAGAGGAATGGATATGCTTGAATTTTGATCCCCACCCCGCTTTTTATATCCAGTAACTAAATCAAAGCTCTAATACCTAACTAAATCCTGGTGAGTGAAACAGTCAACATATTTATTTACTTACTTTATTTATATTCCACCTTTTCCCCCAGTGGGGACCAGTGTTCCCTCTAAGCTGAGTTAGTGTGAGCCGGCTCACAGTTTTTTAGCCTCCAGCTCACACATTTTTGTCTTCACTCAGGAAGGATGGCTCCCGAGCAAACTAATTTATGCAGCATCAAATCACTCGCTCAGAACTTTAATGCCAGTAGCTCACAAAGTAGAATTTTTGCTCACAAGTCTCCACAGCTTAGAGGGAGCCTTGGTGGGGACCCAAAATAGCTTACGTCGTTCTCCTATCCCCTGTTTTATCATATATAGGTTGGCGTCAATGGATATTAAAACCGTTCTCAAGAGAAACTGTGTCTGGAGCCAGAGCATGAGCATGTACTACAACAAAGCATTGAAGAGTGTAAAGTCAAGTACTTGCATTTATACAAGCTCGGTCAAATCCAGAGGTGCCATCCTACTGCCTGCAAATCACAGGCAACAACATTAGCTATACCTGCCCCACCCCCTTCTGTACCTGAAGAATATACTGAGGACTAAGAGCTCATAGTCAAAGTCTAGGTGATAGCCTTAGAAGTGATAGAATGGAGAATGAAAAAGCCAAATACAGCCCTGACCTGGATATCTCAGGCAAGTGCAATCTTGTCAGATCTTGGAAGCTAAGCAGGGCCAACCCTGGCAAGTAATTGGAAGGGTGACCTCCTTGGAATACCAGGGCTGGGACGCAGAGGCAGGCTATCAAGCCACCTCTTTGAAAAACATCCAAACCCCCCACCACCACCACCGTAGGAGTTGCCAGAAGTCACCTGACTTCCAGGCATGCAAGCACACGCGTCCACACACACACACAAAGCCAAATACATAACAGAAGAACAAATGTGAAGATTCAGTGTGTGGAAGTCACAGGGTCCAGGAAGCCGCAGTTTGTTAGAATCTCTCATTCTGTCAGGTGTTTTTTTGTGTGTGTCCTAATTATTACCCCCTATTAAGTTACTTTACATCAAAGTAGGCCCTTTGTAACAAGCTTTCTATAGAAGATAATTAGCAGCCTGCAATAAAGCACAACCATATTACAAAGCGACTTGCTTTGATCTAGAGTTGCTGCTTAAATTCCACTGAAAGTAAACCTGGAAGTAAATTGGATAGGGGGGGCGTCCCTCGTGAATCAAAACACTGACCCACCCCACCCAAAAGACTGAGGAAAAACCAAACACATTTTGCAAATCTTGCAAATATTTTTTCCAGCAAGGTAGGTAAATGTTCCTGAAAAGTTCCTTTAGATTGTTACCGGGTTTTCCTCCTGCAAGACTTCAGAGGAATTTGGAAGAAAGAAAGCATTCAGGCTTGCAAAATTTCTCTTGGGAATTTCTCATATCCATAGTTGACCTGTATACTTAAAGCAAACAAGCAAAAACAAAAACGAAAGCTCGATCAATTATACAAGTCCACGTTTTGCAGAAAATGTGGGTGGAAGGAGAATCTTAGCTATCTAAAGATTTAAACCATAAGGATTCCTTTACCATGTGAAACATGAATGAGAAATTCAGCCCTGCCATTTTTCCCAAACTGAGCTTGAGGCTGCGAGCAGTGGCAGCAATGAGGGCTCTGAGCCATGACAAAGGTCGTAAGAACATAAGAGAAGCCAATGTTGGATCAGGCCAATGGCCTATCCAGTCCAACACTCTGTCACAAGTGGCCAAAAATACCAGGTGCCATCAGGAAGTCCACCAGTGGGGCCAGCAAACTAGAAGCCCTCCCACTGACCCCCCCCCCCAAGCACCAAGAATACAGATCATCGCTTGACCCAAACCGAGAGTTCCTATCTATACCTTGTGGCTAATAGCCACTGATGGACCTCTGCTCCATATGTTTATCCAATTCCCGCTTGAAGTTGTCCATGCTTGGAGCTGCCACCACCTCCTGTGGCAGTGAATTCCATGTGTTAATCACTCATTGGGTGAAGAAGTACTTCCTTTTATCCGTTCTAACCCAACTGCTCAGCAATTTCATTGTGTGCCCCCAAGTTCTTGTATTGTGAGAAAGGGAGAAAAGTACTTCTTTCTCTATCTGCTCTATCCCATGCATAATCTTATAAACCTCGATCATGTCACCACTCAGCCGTTGTTTCTCCCAGCTAAAGAGCCCCAAGCGCTTTAACCTTTCTTCATAGGGAAAGTGTTCCGACTCTTTGATCATTCTAGTTGCCCTTTTCTGCACTTTTTCCACAGCTATAATATCCTTTCTTTTTTTTTTAGGTGTGGTGACCAGAACTGTACACAGTACTCCAAATGAGGTTGCACCATTGATTTATATAGGGGCATTATGATACTGGCTGATTTGTTTTCAGTTCCCTTCCTAATAATCCCCAGCATAGTGTTGGCCTTTTTTATTGCAGTCACACACTGTCTCAACATTTTCAGTGAGATATCAACTACGACTCCAAGATCTCTCTCTTGGTCCGTCTCTGCCAGTTCGGACCCAATCAATGTGTATTTATAGTTAGGATTTTTTTACTCCAATGTGTATCACTTTGCACTTGGCCACACAACATTTGCCATGTTGACGCCCACTCGCCCATCCTCAACAGATCCCTTTAGAGTGTCTCACAATCCTCCCTGGTTCTCACCACCCTAAACAACTTCATGTCATCTGCAAATTTAGCCACTTCACTGCTTACTCTCAACTCCAAATCATTAATGAACAAGTTAAAAACCATCGGACCCAGTACTGATCCCTTCTGTACCCCACTGGTTACCACCCTCCACTGAGAAAATTGCTGTCATGAGCAGCGACGATGGCGCTGAGTCCCCACCTACATTGGCATTGCAGCCAGAGGCGCCGGCATTGCCAGAACCAGAAGCCGGCCTCTCTGACTCTTCCCAAGTGGATAGCTTGCCAATGCCTGAGCCTGTAAAACCTGCACCTGGTTCTGCAGCAGCCAAGTAGGCACAGGTGCAATCAGGGAGCCCACCTGACTCACCTCTGTGGGTTGCTCAGTTAAGGGAGTGGCTCTGCAGAGACTTAGTCACCCACCGTTGAGATGCATGCTGGCAGGGAAGGCAGGCACCAAGTCCTGAGTAGTAGCAGGAGTGCTGCTGCCACCACGGGAATCCTGGCCAGAAGCCACTCAGGATTGAGCTCTTGTGGAAGCAACAAGTTGCCTCCGTGCGTGCCTCGCATCCCCCTTCGGCTCCTGTCCTCAGACCCCCACTCTGGCTCAGATTCCTGGCTTCCTGGCCAGTGTTTCCTCTAAACTGAGTTAGTGTGAGCTACCTCACAGTTTTCTAGCCTCCAGCTCACACATTTTTGTCTTCGCTCAGGAAGGATGGCTCCAGAGCAAACTAATTTATGCAACAGCCAAATTGCTCGCTCACAACTTTAATGCCAGTAGCTCACAAAGTAGAATTTTTGTTCACAAGACTCCACAGCTTAGAGGGAGCATTGTTCCTGACCCCTGCTTTCGATGACCCCTCTTCCAGACTCATGATTTGGCTCTTGCTCTGACTCTCCTGGCAATGACCTCGAACCAGACTTGACTTCTGCCTCTCATTCTAAGCCCAGCCTGTGACAATTGCCTATTTATATTCACTCTCTGTTTCCTATTAATTAGCCAGTTTTTTGATCCACAAAAGGGCTTTTCCTTTTATCCAGGTCCATTCTGCATCTGGAATTCACTCCACATTTTCTCAGCACTCGACCTGGTTCCCCCTTGCCTCGGAATATCTGTTTTCATTCAATCTGGTATGCAGATTTTCCTGTGTCAGTACTTGCTTTAGTGGTCATTAGCTGCCTGAACCAAATAATTCATGGCAAAGTGATAAATGCAGAGGAGGAAATAGGGGCGAGAGAACTGATGGAGATCAATGAAGCCATGTCAAGTTGTCTGTTTATTGTTCCCTTCGAATTGGAAATGAAGGAAGGAAAAGTAATGGAAGTAATGGAAACAAAGTAATGGAAGCTGTAAAAGGTAAAAAGGATTCCTTTAATCAGTGGAAAGCTAGTCACAGTGAGGCTGATAAAACGGAACACAGGCTATGGCAAATAAAACGAAAGTCTGTGGTCAGGCAGGCAAAAAGGGAATATGAGGAGCATATAGCAAAAAATGTAAAGACCAACAATAAAACTTTCTTCAAATACTTTAGAAGCAGGAAACCAGCCAGGGAGGCAGTGGGGCCATTGATGACCAAGGGGTAAAAGGAGTACTGAAGGATGATAGGGAAATGGCTGAGAAGCTAAATGCCTTTTTTGCCTCTGTTTTCACTGTGGAAGGTGAGAAGTGCTTGACCACTCCAGAACCGATGATTTCGGGAGGGGTGTTGAAAGACCTGCGTCAGATTGAGGTGACGAGAGAGGAGGTCCTAAAACTGATAGACAACTTAAAAACTGATAAATCACCAGGCCCAGATGGCATACATCCGAGAGTTCTGAAAGAACTCAAATGTGAACTTTTCAGATTGAGGTGACGAGAGAGGAGGTCCTAAAACTGATAGACAACTTAAAAACTGATAAATCACCAGGCCCAGATGGCATACATCCGAAGGAACTCAAATGTGAACTTGTGGATCTCCTTACAAAAATATGTAATCTTTCGCTGGTCTTTGGCGCTTTGAACGATGGCGGCGTCTCTGGGTTCCTCCGAGAGACGTGTGCCATGAATCGGGGATTAGGAGGGAGCATGATGGTGCACACTCCCCCATGAAGCCCATAGGCAATGGGCTTCTAGCCAGGGGGCTTTGGAGAGCCCCACCTCTGGCCGGTAGCCGGTACAGGGGG
>NW_015173715.1:377053-377255 GCF_001447785.1 Gekko japonicus | reverse complement strand
CTCATCAAAGGCACCTGAGTAAGCTCAAAAATCATGGGATAAAAGGACAAGTCCTTTTATGGATCAAAAACTGGCTAATTAATAGAAAACAGAGAGTGAGTATAAATGGGCAGTTCTCTCAGTGGAGGGGGGTAAGCAGTGGGGTACCGCAGGGATCAGTACTTGGTCCACTGCTTTTTAACTTGTTCATTAATTCTATGGA
>NW_015173715.1:332326-376759 GCF_001447785.1 Gekko japonicus | reverse complement strand
CTCACTGAAAATGTCGAGACAGTGTGTGACTGCAATAAAGAAGGCCAATGCTATGCTGGGGATTATTAGGAAGGGTATTGAAAACAGATCAGCCAATATCATAATGCCCCTATAAAAATCAATGGTGCGACCTCATTTGGAATACTGTGTGCAGTTCTGGTCACCACACCTCAAAAAGGATATTATAGCTTTGGAAAAAGTGCAGAAAAGGGCAACTCGAATGATAAAAGGGTTTGAACACTTTCCCTATGAGGAAAGGTTAAAGCGCTTAGGGCTCTTTAGCTTAAAGAAACGACGACTACGGGGTGACATGATTGAGGTTTATAAGATTATGCATGGGGTAGAGCAGGCAGAGAAAGAGGTACTTTTCTCCCTTTCTCACAATACAAGAACTCGTGGGCACTCCATGAAGTTGCTGAGCGGTCGGGTTAGAACGGATAAAAGGAAGTACTTCTTCACCCAAAGAGTGATCAACACATGGAATTCACTGCCACAGGAAGTGGTGGCGGCTACAAGCATGGATGGCATCAAAAAGGAATTAGATAAGCATATGGAGCAGAGGTCCATCAGTGGCTATTAGCCACAAGGTATAGATAGGGGCTCTGGGGCAAGTGATGCTCTGTCTTCTTGGTGCTTGGGGAGGTCAACAGTGGGAGGGCTTCTAATGTCCTGGCCCCACTGGTGGACCTCCTGATGGCACCTGGTATTTCTGGCCACTGTGTGACACAGAGTGTTGGACGGGATGGGCCTTTGGCCTGATCCAACATTGTTGTCTCTTATGTTCTTAAAAGGTGCCACTCAATCCACATTTAGATACCCCAGGGCAATGCTGTACTGACTGTGAAGTCACCCCTGAACACCCATAAATTTATGCAGAAGTGAACATAGAATGCAGTGTAGAGGGAAATTAAGCTTCTGATGTGGCTGTGGAAAAACTGTGAGGAAACAGATGGATGCAGAATCTGTCAAAGACAGCATGCTAGAGCAATAGAGGTGGAGCTCAGAAAAACCTGGGATTTATTAACTAGGGTGGCATGTAACCCCCTCCCCTAGAAGACGGAAACTGATCCAGAAGTTCTGGTAGTCTCCTTCCCCCCCCACACACACACACAGATGGGAGAGGATAACTGGGAGCAGAGCTGTTATGTTTCATTCTGCATATTGTCGGTTTTATTTCCTCAGAGCACCTGTCTTCTGAAATGGATAGAGGGACAGGGACGTTCAAACAGAAGAAAGCTCTTGTGTCACATTTCTTGCTGGGGGGAAAGGCTACTCCTTAGCTATTCTGGGCTTCTTCATCAAGAAAAGAGCAGAGAAGTAAAGGGTTAAAGAGCTCACCCCTCCCTTCCCTTGCCCCATTCCATCTCTCCTTTGAAAAAGTTGCATCTACAAAAGGTATTTTAAAGTAAAATGAGAGAAGGAAGTTGAACGGTCACCCTTTCCTCCTCCCCTTCTATTTATGGAAAAAGATTTCTCACAGGGGCTCTGTGGCCAGTCACTGGAGACTAGTGTTGACTGAGATTTGCTTCTTATGTTTATGGACTTCCCTCTTCCCTGGCAAGGTGCTGGTGGCAAGGGCTTTGTAGATTGCCCTTTCCTTTGATCAAATGACGTGCCCTGCAAGCGGGCAGTTGCCACTTTTTGTAAGAAGTTCTCGCTGCCGACATGAGCAAATTCAAAGCAGCGTTTTGTGGCTGGAAGGGTCTGAAGGCTCTTTGGAGTAAACAGCAGCAGCCTTATTAATGAGACACTGGAATGGTAAGTACAGTCAGGTTTGTCTGTATAATGGATGTGCTCTGAGAACATGGCTTCAGGTTGTCAGCAGAGCACTGACAGTCTAGGGGGGTGTACAAGCACAATCCCAGAAGCAATGCCATTGCATTTGGCATGATGTTCTAGGATTCTCCTCAAACACTATGATTTTTTTCATGGGATTTGGGGGGACTCCTGGACCATTTTTGCAGTAGTGAAATTCCCCACATTGACATTTTTAAAACCGTGTGTTATGTGACATTTTCTGCAGTGGATTCTTCCTCACCAAGCACAAACCCGAAGTATTCTCATTCTTACCCCATGTTTTTGGAGTCCCTAGTTTTAGTGAGTTCTGAAAATATGGAGTAAGAAGGAGAAAACTTTGGGTTTGAGCCTGGTGAAGAAAAATCTACTGCAGAAAACGGTCACATAACACACAGTTGTAAAAACGCCAGTGTGGGGAATTTCACAACTGAGGAAATGGTCCTAGAGTGTCACTCAGACATGATAGCACCCCTTCCAAGGTCATGCCAAAGTGATGTCATGGGTGAGTCAAAAAGGGATATTGAACCTTGTTTTGATTGTCAATATGTTACATATTATGTAGTCTTGTGTGCTGAATATTGTTAAATAATGAGATTGTTTATATTTAAAAAGGGAGGGTGTAGTGTCATAATGACGCATATTTCCCCACCAGTTTTCACACAGGCAACCCAAGCTGCTAGCAAGAGTGGCCCTAGGATGGCTGTATTTGATGGAAGTTCAAATGCTGTTTGCATATGCTCAGAGTCTGTAGCTTGAATGGTAAAACACAGATATTGTATGCAGATGTTTTCAGGTTCAGTCCCAAGGGTCTCCAGTTAAAGGATCTATATTTAAGGGGTGGCTCAAGTGGTTAAGATGCTGAACTGCAGGCTGTGGAAGGTCGGTAGTTCAGCAGCTCGAGACCCGGGTTGCTGCATGACGGAGTGAGCTCCTGTCTCTAGTTCCAGCTCCTGCCAACCTAGCAGTTCGAAAGCAAGAAATTGCAAGTAGATAAATAGGTACCACTTCAGTGGGAAGGTAACAGCGTTCCGTGCGCCTTGGTGTTTAGTCATGCCGGCCACATGACCATGGAAACGTCTTCGGACAGCGCTGGCTCTTCGGCTTTGAAACGGAGATGAGCACCGCAACCCTAGAGTCGGACTCGACTGGCTTTCGAGCAAAGGAACCTTTACCTTTTTACTGCCTGTCCAAATAGAAAGTATTGAGCTAGGTGGACCAATGGTGGGGGGGTAGGGACACTGCCCCCTCCCATTCCATGCTACTGCTTCACCGCCTGGAAAGGGAAAATGGGGGGCTGTTGGTATTGTGCCAATGCACAAAGCCAGAAGTGATGTTATCATGTTGGGGTGATACTCTAAGTTTTTGCCCCAAACTCTGGTTTAACATGGATCCGCCAATGGCAAAAGCTGGAGAGCTGGCCTTAACATTTAGCATGGTGGAGAACTTTCAGCGTACACTTCTGCTAGGATTTTTTGATGACGAAGAAAAAGATGAGAAGGGCTGATTTTTATATCCTGCTTTTCTCTGCCACAAGGAGTCTCAAAGTGGGTTATAATAGCCTTCCCTTCCTCTCCCCACAACAGGCACTTTGTGAGGCAGGTGGGGCTCAGAGAGCTCTGAGAGAACCATGACTGGTCCAAGGTCCCCCCAGCAGGCTTTGTATGGAGGAGTGGGGAATCAGACCTCCAGATTAGAGTCCACTGCTCTTATCCACTACACCAGTGGGTCTTTATACCTCATTTTTCTCTAACTTAAGGAGTCCCAAAGCAGCTTATAATCACAATTCCCCCCTCTCTTCTCAACAGGTGCCTTGTGAGGTAGGTGGAACTGAGGGAGTTCTGAGAGAACTGTGACTGGCCCAAGCTCACCCAGCAGGATTCATGTGGAGGAGTGGAGAATCAAACCTGGTTCTCTAGATTAGAGTCTGCTGCTCTTAACCACTGCACCATGACTGTTATGGGGGCAAATCATCACAGGTTTTATGAGGAAAACTTGCTTTGTCATGTAAAGCTACCGGAAATAGCTTCAAACTGAATGAGATTGGGGTGGAGAAAGAACAAAGAGGAACTAGAGGGTATTTAACCCTTAACCTGTCCACACAAAATCCCCCTCCCCACACAGCTGCTTTTATCCCTGAAAAAGAAATGATCTTCAGGGCAAAAGAACCACAGCACTGAATGTCATATGGCTACTTCTTCCCTGTTAGAAGTAAACAGAAAAGTGTAACATACCACTTCTATATTTGTATTGGAAGTATAAATATATAAGACAAAGATGTTCCCAGCAAAGTAGCATAAGTAACAGAACACAAATTTCATTCCTATGCTTGCCCATGTCTTGTTCAGTGCCAAAGGGATATTGTAAGGGACATTTTTGTCTCATACAGAGTGAAATTCATGTTCATAAACTCAAAAGAACTAGAATTGATCTCAGGGATCACCGAGCCTAACCTTCGTAGTCTGAAATCACTCTTGGCGGACATCATCCATCATGTGAACAGCATCATCTATTCTAGAAACCCCAGCAAAAGATCTCATGAGGTTTCCAGGCAATTAGTTCTATTGTACATAAATATACATAGTTGGGCAATTTCTGTTGCAGAAAAATGAAGCCCCAATCATTAAGCGGGGTCCCAATTCAAAACTCCCATCAAACTCCCAGTTCCTAGAAAATGGGGCAAAATAAAGCAAATGTTTGTCATCTGGTCAACATGTCACCTTTTGCTAAGCTAGGGTTGCCAGGTCCCTACCTCTTGATGGTGGGAGGCTCCTGGCTTCTCTCCAGGGTCACTATAGAGTTTTGGGCCAAATATTAGAGTGTCCCCCCCGCAACATTCCCGACACAATGACATCACATCCAGGTGATGTCATTGCACTGGGCACAATTGGTGCCATGGAACTTTTTGGGGGTGGGGCTTCCCCGCCAGGCAGCTGGCCAACAGGCAGACCAGGGGTCTCAAAATTGGGGAACCCCTGCACCCATCAGGGGAATGGCAACCTTATGCTAAGCCCTGACACCTACTTGGCTGGAGAGGTTGATCCATCTCTCAGGTTGGAAAGATGAATGCAGACTAAGAATTTACAACTTCTATCTTTCTTTTGCTTCATATATGCTGTCATTCACTGGTCTAGACTTCCCTGATAGCTTATTTGTGTGTGCGTAGAATGAAAACCTTTCTGACATTTGATACTCTGCAGGGAGAGACTTTCTGGATTATCTTCCTCTTGAACCAGATGCTCTGTAAAGGCACACTACAGCATAGAGAAGAGGATAGAGCCTTTTCTCACACACAAGGGTTGCCAACAGAGATCATTTTCCCTGGAGAAAATGGCAGCTTTCGGGGGTCGACTCATTGGCACTAAATCACTGAAGTCCCTCCCCTCCCAAACCCCACCCTCTCCAGGCCGCACGCACAAATCTCCAGAAATTTCCCAACTCAGGGCTGGCAGTCCTCCTTCATGCACATGTACACAGTCATATGTTCAAAAGTTTGTTCTATGCCAGTCTCCCAAGATAATAATTTCAGCATGTGGAGAAAAGCAAGCTACTGAGGCTCTATGGCGTCCAATAGAGCTGGGATACCTACCCAATGCACATCTGAGGGTCAGAGAAAGATGAGGATCTGTAATGAGAATTGAAGGGAAGGATGAAAGAAAAACGTTTGGAGAGACTAAGCGTCTGGTTTAAGAAGGGATCCTGCCTCTTGGGAGAGCTGATTCTTCAGGAAGCAAGCCTCTCCCTCGAGTTTAGATTCCCATATTTATTGAGGGTAGGGTCATAAATTCCATCAATTCCAGAGTTTACACATTGCTAGAGTTTTCCACAAACAGCTGCACTTTCGGACTAAACCAGTATTTTTCCACCAGAGCACCTGGCTGAAGAATGACCTCTGGCCCCGGGTGTGCCCAGGGACTGGTGAGTGTGCTCACCAGGTGGTCTTGGTCACGTAGGCATGTGGTGGAATCTGTGGAATTTCCGTACACAAGTGTGACACCTGTAAATACAGAAATCCTATTTTGTTGATTTTTTATTTTTAAAAAGTGATTGTTATTTACAATATGTTTAATGCCAATATTAAAACATCTGCTGCCTGAACTCTACTTGTAATGCTTATTAGGTGTACTACTTGTAGTGCTCCTACACTACTTGTAATGCTCCTATACCACTTAAGCTCTACCAATAACTTCTCACCCTACGTACATGCATTGAATACCTCTTGGATACTTTCTGAGAACGGAATATAAATAAAGCTTGCCAATATCCTATTCAAATATATTTTAATCAATTTCTGGAAACAGGTGTCATATTTCCTCAGGGGAATGAGGCTACCTTAATTCTTACTTAAGTACTCTTTATTCTTACGTAAGTACTCCTAAAGGACAGGATCCAGTCTTTTCAATCAAATAGACTTTGCTTTCCTTTAAAAAAAAAAAAAAGGTACAGAGCTAACCATATGCTTACAGCATGCATAGTTACTGATGGAGCTCCAGCAATCCTCCACAATACCACTGTGTCAGCTATTACCTTCTCAATTTCCTACTTCAGAGCACAGTGTCACAATTGGGTGGCAGAGTGTAGCTCCAGAGCGTGTCATGAAGTATTAATAGAGGAGGGAAATCTGTGTTTACTTTTCAATACAGTGCAAATTACCTCCTAACTTGAAGGCCTCTGAGAGGAAGTTAAGGTACAGCTCAGGACGACTGTGTTGTTTTTCCCACAGGAATCCTTTTTGGTGCAATGAAAAACTGATGTGAATCACCAGCGTGGTTAAAGTGTCAGACTAGGATCTGGGAGACCCAGGTTTGAATCCCCACTTTGCCTTGGAAGCTTGCTGAGTGACCTTGGCCCAGGCACACACTCTCAGCCTAACCTACCTCACAGGGTTGTTGTGAGGATAAAACAGAGGAAAGGAGAGCGATGTAAGGCGCTTTCAGTCCCCATTGGGGAGAAAGGCAAGATATGAATAAACTAAATACATAAATTTATTTCTCTTTTTCTCCTTGTACATGGGTGCACTCTATCTTTACAGTAGCAAATAAATGGTGACAGACAACAGCCTGACAAACAGGCATTGAGGGTCTTAAAGTGTATGGACTGCATGCTAGAGATGCGGGCACAATGCCTGAAGCAGCGTTTTCTCCAGTCACGTCTGTGGAACGATCCTCAGAGCCTAACTCAGACCAGTTATCCTACAGTGTACAGAAGGGAAGTAGCAGGGGAATGGAAAGGGGAATGAGGCTGGGCGACATTTATTAGGATTATTATATTTTATCTGTTTAAGGTTGTAAATCGACCAGAGCCTATTCACAGGGTTGGGCGATTCATACATTTAAATAATAATAATAATTTGGTGCTCCAGCCGGCAGACACAGAAGAAGAACAAGAAGAAGGAGGAGGAGGAGGAGGAGATTGGATTTATGTACTGCCCTTCACTCGGAGTCTCAGAGCGACTTACAATCTCCTTCCCTTTTCCCTCCCCACAACAGACACCCTGTGAGGTAGGTGGGGCTGAGAGAGCTCTTTCAAGGACTGCGCTTGAGAGAACAGCACTGAGAGAATTTATGACTGACCCAAGGTCACAAACTAGCAGCTGCATGTGGAGAAGTGGGGAATGAAACCCGTTTCTCCCAGATTAGAGTCTGTGCTCTTAACCACTACACTACACTACACTGCACAGGAAGGCTTCAATGACAAAAATAATGGTTCAGGCTGGAGTCATGCAAAGGTCTATTTGTCCATGCTGTAAGGGATCTTGTGTGGTAATGTTATTGATCCCTCTCCACACCAGAGGTGTATTCTTGCAAGGCACTAACTGAAACCAACCTGGAGGATGTGGTGGATACTGGGTTCATTGTGGGAACCTTTTCAACCGAACCTGAATCTGAACTTGGGATCCTTAACACATGGGATCTAACACAAAATATGGGATTATTAAATGGACAGTGGACTCAAGATTTGCAGTTAGGCATAGTTGTATGTAATTTTTTATTGAGCTTAAATCAATCACTTTTAGTTCATTTTGTATTCCATATGCAGAGGAGGCCAACTCTGTCTGGTGAGGAGTTTGGAGATGGAAGAAATAGAAGTGCCCATGATAGCCTCAGGATCAATGGATGTTGGATGTTCTTTGATAAAGGCTTAACATGATCTCTTTAAATACTACCTTGCATATCAATGGCCTGCTTTAGTTAAGCATGTGCCAATTGAATGTCCTTCAGATGTTTCCTCTGGAGTAAGCATCCTTAGTTTCTTATTCTTTTGGGTATGTGTTCACTGTTTGTGGCTCCTTGAGACAACACTGCTTCAGATATTTGGCCTCCTCACATTCCTTCTTCAGCCTGATAAACAATATCACCCACAACACACTACACACAACTTTAAGCTGTCTACTCTGAAATCATGGCTGTACTGTGGCTGGCAGTCTTTGTAGCTCCTCATACAAAGTATTTTAGTCAAAACAAAACATCCAGATGAAAAGTATTTTAGTCAAAACAAAACATCCAGATGAAAAAGCTAGCAGCACTGTCCATTCAAAGCCTGTTTTTTAATGGATTGATAGATTGAACAATTCAATCGAATAATTCAGGCAGAACAACCTCTTACAGGGATAATAACAATCCATTGTGTTTCCCACTAACTATATGTGTACTCACTGTGTACTCACACTTAAGCTGGTGTAAGACAAATAGAATCAAACTCACTTAAAGAGTGTATGAGTTGCACTGATTATCAGGTAAGAACACTTCTGTCTTCGAAGAGTCCTAATAATTCCATCTCTCTTGTTGCATAATATCTGTTGAAGCTTTACTTTGAATTATAATATTCAGGGGTGTCGAACTCACTGGAAATGTGTTATTTAAAGTTTTAAAAAATCTTTAATTGTGTTTGCCTGTGTCCTTTATAAAGTTTATATCTCCACTACCTGGCATTACCTTTTATGACAACATGGCCCGGTCCAACAAGGTCTCATTTATGTCAGATCCGGCCCTCATAACAAATTAGTTCAACACCCCTGTCTTAGATCTCATGGCTTTGTTCCATTCCCAGTTCTGGTAGCCACAGAGCCTGTCCCTGCAGCTGTGCTTGCTTCCTCTGCTGCTACCTCTTTGGTTTGGGCAACAATTCCCTGAAGAATCTTAGCCTTGCAACCTCAGAAGTGCTTAGGGTTGCCGTGTCCTACCTGGTGGCTGTCAGGGGGATCTAAGCTACTTCCAGGGATCTTCTGCCATCTTCTGCCATGTGCAAAGTGTGTGTGGCATGATGATGTCACCAGGAAGTGACCATCATGTCACCAATGTTGGGGGATGGATTCACTTCCAGTACGGCGCGTCGACGGGCCATCGCTCGGCGTGCTCCAAGCAGCCTGAGCCTCTCTTGCCTTCTTTCGGGCCTCCCGTTTGTTGGGAGAGCGCGACCAGCCCTCCCGGAGAGAGGGCTGGGGCAGGGGGCGTTTTTCTGCCCCCCCGTGGTTCGGCAAAGTGGGGGGGTGACCAGAACGGCCCCGAAGCAGAGACGAGGGATGGAAGGAACATGGCTGCCATGCTCCTATTACACGCTGCCATCCGTCCTTTTAACTATAAGAAGAAATAAAATAAGTGCAGCAACAGAGGAAAAGATGAAAATAATGTGTGAGTAAGATTGTTTTGGATGTTAAAAAGGGAAAGCCCCAAAATGAAAAGGTCCAGACTTGTGAGTTACGGAGGCCGGGAGAATTGCGGGACTTAATTGTGAAATTGAAATTGACACGGGGAAGAGGACTTTTTGTTGGTGTCTTTGTAACGTATTGGATGAGTTGACCTACAAAAAGGGCAAGGAGTGATAAAAATGATTGATAAAAGTGAGAAAAGAACATATATGAGAGTATTCAGAATGATTTGCTTTGAAGAGCCGGTTAAAATGGAATGCAAGATGACTACGGAGGAGGAGGCTGAGGAGAATATGTTTGTGAGATGATGGTCGAGCAATTCCTTGAAATGGTGAAAGAAGCAGTTCAAAAGGGTTGCGAAGAGGCATGTGCAGGACTATTGGGAAAAAAATATAATGTTCAGACAGAGGCTGAAAGGGTGGAAAAAACGGAGAGTTTAGAGGACTGCCAAGAGGAGAGCGTTTTGGTAGGGGAAGGGGAAGAAAACCCAGAGCTGATAATTGTGAAGGACAATGTAAAAACTAATATATCACTGGGTGAAAAAGTACTTAAAAGGGAAAGAAAACAACTGCCACTATCGTGTGCTAAGCCAGGACGGTTAAAGGGAAAGAAACAACGGATGAACAATGAAGGAGAAAGAGACAGAAGGGTTATAAGAAGGAAGCGCCGGGCTTGGAAATTTAAAGGGAACAATACCAAAACAGGAGAAGCGGACTGGTTGAAAATCAGAGAGGAAAGAAGGGGAGAACTAGGAATGAATAAAGGAAGAAGACATGTGGACATGTTGAGACAGAAAAGTAGATTACAAATGATTAGATGGAAGAATAAACTGTATAAAAGCTAGAAATCTGATTTTCCCAGAATGTAGGATAAAGTGGAAAAATGACCCTTAACTTATCTATTTATGTATTCATGTATTTATGTATGTATTTAATTGTTACAGTGGATTAGAATGAAGTGAAATGTGACCCTTAACTCAGCTATTTATGTATTTTTTGTATTTATGTATTTATTTAATTGTTACAGTGGATTGGTGGTATTTATTGGTAAATAGGTATAGGTGGGGAGTGATATTAGAAGGTTAAGGAGGGAGGCAAATAGATTTCATTGTAACAGATGTGTAGGATGTATGGCGATAGCAGATCAAATATGGTGGTTCTAGATTAAATATGGTGGAATAGGGATAGGTAGAGTCCAGGCGGTTTAATAACGGAAAGATAATGGCATTAATAAAATGTAAAAATTTAAGTCTTAAGATAAAATGGTAAACCCTCTAGTCAAATATGTTATAAAGGCATTTAGGAGAAGATTAATGAATTTAAGGAGTGGACAGAAAATAAAAAGTGTATTAAAAGAAATTGGATTTTAAAATCTGTGAAATATAAAACCCTGTTTTCATTGTGGAAACAAAGAGTCAGCAGATTACAGGAGGATGGATGTAAAGCTAAGATCAAGAACAATAAGACAGCAAGAAGATTCTATATTATGGATAGAAATTTTTTAATCGATTCCTGAAAAGTTACTAAGTATTCTTTAAGGAAAATGTATTATTAGGTCTTACTCAACGCAGATGAGATGTTTAAAGTGAAGATAAGTTTTTTTGTTTTTTTTTAGAAGGCATATATAACTTTTTATTTATTGAATTTTTAAAATGTTGATAATAATAACAATTAATGTAACTTTTAACAATAAAAATGTAACAAATTAGTAACATCAAACTTATAAATACCTCTCAGATTTCATTTTTCTATTGTAACCACATTAATTGTAGGTATTTCAGTAAATAACTAATACAATGCCAAGTCTAGGTATTTAACAGGAAGAGCATTAAAATCTGTTGCATTTGTCTCAATATAATAGAAATTGTGTTGCTTTTTCTGTAAGAATGCCGTGAAATACTCTGCAAAAACTTTCTTTTCTTCCTCAGTCTTCTCTTGCGGAATGAAAATGTGCTTGAAGAATGTTCAACTAATCCTGGTTATGTGACCTAGAAACTGTGATGCAGAAATGTAGGGGAAAAGCTCAGAGCTGGTATGTATGAATATTTGCAAATATTTTCAGTTCACCGAATTTTCCACCAAAATACAAACTCTAGTCTGTGTTATCTATTAAATGTGGGCAAATACTCATACCGTTGTGTGTCAGCCTTTTATGTTCAGCTACCTATCAAACCTTGATTTTCAGTGCTATAGGTTGTTAAAGATGCATTTCAAACATTTAAAGAATACAGAGCACATACATCAATGTTCGGAGGCTATCTGGATAATGTTCAGTTGAAATGTGAAATGTGAAGATAAGTTTAAAAGGTGTATGGAAATGTAATTTGACATATGTATTACTCTGTGCTGATGGCAAAGATAAGTGTTGTTATAGGATCTTTATGTAATCTTGTGGTTTGACTCGGTTAGTATGTATGAGACAGGCTGATATCATAAAAGCAAATAAAAATATTTATTAAAAAAAAACCCAATGTTGGGGGATGATGCTCTAGTTTTGGGGCAAAACTCTATAGTTTGTAGGCAATTCTACCATAGAGTTCTGTCCAAAAACTAGAGTGCCGCTGTGCGATGTCAGTGATGTGATGACGTCACTTCTGGGTGATGTCATCACATCGCCTTTGGGGACAGTTTGGGGCGAGCTGGCCAGTGGTAGGGAAGTACGCTCCAAAAGTGGGGATTGAACTCCCCTGGTGGGGGTCTGGCAACCCTAGAAGTGCTAGTAGAGGATAAGCTTTGCCGTGGCTGAAGGGAAGAACACAGTCACAGGATCCGAGCCATTCTCTTTTTAGAACTGAAGACATTCAAATTGATTGTTGAGATGACTCATCACCTATAGCCTGCGTCTGAGATATTTTCCTGCCATGGAGGAAATAATCACATTAGGATGTTTTGGCATATGTCTCTTCCGCATAACAGCAAATTTAACAGTGACCACATAAACGTGCTATTTATGCCCTCATTTAATGTTGTTGCTATGGCCAGAACATTGCTATCTGAAGACAGAATTGTTACCGACAAAGATTTGTTTGTGTAGTGCAGTCCTTGGCAATGGAAAGTGCATCAAGTCAAGTAGCAGCAGGCTTATGGTGACCCTGTAAGGTTTTCAAGGCAAGAGATGTTTGGAGGTGGTTTGCCATTACCTGCCTCTGTACAGCAACCCCGGACTCCGTGGTGGTCTCCTATCCAATTACTGACCTGGGCTGACCCTGCTTAGCTCCCGAGATTTGATGACAGCAGGCTAGCCTGGCCCATCCAGGTCACTACAGTCCTCACTCAGAAATAAATTACCCAGTCCTTACTGAATGGATTGGAATTTACTCACTTGAAAGTGTACATTGGATTCTGCCCGGGTTGCCACTTTATCCATTTGCATTTGAATCTGTTGGTTTTGCTTCCTGTTTCATATTGGGTATTTGGTTGAATGAATCAGGCTTCTGAGACAGGGATTTCAATAGTATTTTCCTACTCGGTCCCAAATTCTGATCTGACATGCCACTTGCCCCTGGGAGCGCCTACATATACAAGACCCAGTTTGAGATGTGCCAAACCCTGCCTGGCCCACCCCAGCCCTACCCCAAACTAGGGTTGCCAGCAAGCTGTAGGTTGGGTAATACCTGGCAATTGAGGGGGTTGGAGCCTGGGGTTTGGGAAGAAGACAGACCTCAGCAGGGTATAATGCCACAGACCCCACCCTCCAAAGCACCCATTTTCTCCATGGGAACTGATCTTGGTGGAGGGTGGAGATTTCCCAGTGCCACCTGGATGCTGGCAACTGTACCCCAAACCATCAAGCTTACTTTTACCTACCAAAAGCATACTGGGCCCCACTTCCTGACCAGTAAACATCAGTTCCAGCTCTGTCCATCGAATACCGGCTTGTTAGGGCGATATTCTGCAAATCAGAGTTTGGCAGTTCTAATTGCAACCTGGGCCTGCGGATTATGGAAGGACAAAAGTGGATTATAGCTAGGGCTATCCACTGAGCAAAGATCTGGGAATTGAACAGCTGGACAGCGCCAAGGTGTTAGAACTCGGATTTCTCAGAGGCGATGAGGCGACTACTTCAAAAGCAACTAGATCAATTCAAGCAGGATTCAGAGTTCTGCAAGCGTTCCAGGAAGCCTGTGCTCAGTTTATCATACTAACCCTACCTCTGCAACATAATCCTAAGGAAGCCCTATTACTGCTCCCACTGAAAGGTTACCAGCAAGCTTCTTTTCTCAGTGGAAGCAGTGAGGAAAAGAAGAGGATTATTCAATGGGTTGAAGAGGCTTCACACTGTCAGACTGTAGAAATGATTAAGGCTGTGCACTGGCATTAAATTGTCATTTTTTTTTTTGGCACATTCTATTATCTCAGCAGGTAACCAGTTGTCGGAGAGCTGCAAAATATACTAAGGGGTTTGTTTTTGCCTCCTAGCATTATCCCCCCCCCATAATTGATTAAAGACGGCAGGAAAAAGCCCCTTCGCTGGAGATCACAACTTCTTTCTCCTCCGCTTTAATTAAAGTATAATGAACACGATTCAGCCAACATTAAGTACTTTAAAGTCCCAATGATTTCAGTGGAGGAGTTGTGTGCTTAGCTCTCTTTCCTACTGAAATGAAACTAACAACTGGGACTGAACCTAAGTGGGTGGTCTCTTATCACAAAACCATTTAATCCTCACAAAAGGGCTCCTCTTTCAAATGATCTTTCACCCCAGAAGAGATGCCTGCCTCAATCACACACCCTCTTGGGAAGAAATCAGGCAGCTTGTGTTCTGCAAACGAGGATGTGGTCCAGTTCATTTCCCATCATGCATTGGTGGCACTCTGAGCTGCAATTCCATTCCAAGATAAGGGAAGACTTAGTCTGGTTTACACCTATCATGGCTGGTTCTTCACCCAGGCCATCCAAATAAAGGTTGCCAACACATTGAGGACAGCAACGGTTTTCCATCACAGCTGGTACCCTCCTCTTTTCTCCCATCTTGCCCGCTTTGGCCTCCTCCTTAATTCACCCACCATCTGGAGATTAACTTAATTTACCCATTTGGATAACATCTGGAGATGATCAAATTAGGAATTATTGATCTGCTTGAATTTAATCTGTATTTTTGTATGTTTTTAACCCATTGTAAATTGCCCAGAGCTCTGTGTTCTCAGGGATTGATTGATGATGATTGATTGGATGATTGATTGGATGATGGGATGGATGAATGGATGATGGGATGGATGGATGAGGATGAGGATGATGATGATGATAGCAGCAGCAGCTTGGGCTTGTTTTGCTCCTGGATGACAGTGACATGGAAGGAGGCGATGGATATAGTCTAGACCCATTATAACGTCACGGACCCATGTCACTGCTGGCCAAGTTTGAGACAAGCCCCTGAGGTGCTAGTGTCACCCCTGAGTCTCAGCTTGCTCCCATCCAGTGGCTGTATAAGAGAAGATTCACCGAGGACAGAAGATACCATCATGAGCTAATAGGCATCAACTGCTTTTCCTAAGTAAAGCTGTTCTCACCCTGACTGTGGATCCCTATTTCAGTAAACCAAGGAGGGTGAGAAACATATTAGACCATCCAAACCCCTCCTTCATTTTCTACTTTGAGCAGTAAGCCTGTCTCAAATACAAATAATACCAAAGCAAAGAAACAGGACACCAAGGCAGAAAAAATCTTAGTCTGGTACAGTTACCAAAATACCCATGATGGGTGTCGATCCCACCACAGCATCCCAGCCCCACCACTGCTCAAATGAGTGGTGGTGGGTGAATGGGGTGGGGAGAGATGCTGTCATCATCACTTCTGGCTAAACCCCAAAAGTGACGTCTCTGACACTCTAGGATTTCGCCAATCTGTAGAAGGAAACAAAATGCACCCCACAAGTTTTTTGCCAATCTGTAGAAGGAAACAAAATGCACCCCACAAGTTTTGCAGGACCCCTGCTTGTAATTTATCATAAACGTGATATATAGCAAGATGCATAGCCATGCTAGTCTGTCTGTAGCAGTAGAAAGGGGTACGAGTCCAGTAGCACTGTCAAATACTGGGTTCCATGGATGAGAAGCCCCCAAGTCTAGTGATCAGCTCAGCTTTATTAGTGATTCAGCAGATACAAAACTCCAGGGCTACAGCCCTGTTTAAATAGCATGCAAACACCACACCCAAACACACCCAACTCCAAACGATAGGCTATTTACATAACATTAATTCCTCATTGGCCACCTCCAGAGTCCTGGTGGGCTAGTGTTCTAGAGCTCCAAGCTCATTCAGGCTCTGGTAGACAGTCCTGGGATGTTCCAGCCCCAATACATAACAAGCACCTTAAAGACTAACAAAATGTGTGGTGGGGTATGAGGTTTCGTGAGACACTGCTCATTTCTTCAGACTTATGAAAGCTCAAACCCTACCACAAATTGTGTTAGTCTTCAAGGTGCTACTGGGCTCTTACTCTTTTCTACTGATATATTTCAGCTTACATGTATAATTGGGACTCATGATTACATATATAATGGAGACATGAGTGCTATGAACAGAACAACCTTAGTAAATACAGGATCTTCAGCACCCTTGCAAAGGCGAAGATGGATAGTGTCCAGCAAAGCAAACAAAGACCAAATTATTCACTTGTGGAATGCAAAGTCTCTTCTTCCCCTTCTCCTGCTATGAAATGATGGCTTCTTTCTCTCTTTGGCTTTGACTGCCAATAGGGTTACCATAATCAAGGCGGATCCTAGAGTCTAGGAAAAGCGGAAGCCCTAGTGTGGCTATAGGGTGAATGCTCTAAGACATCTGCTTCTCCTATGGTAAACCCTGGAGTCCTTATGGCATACAACAGAGACAAAGATAAACTTTTCCTCACCTGTGAAGACACTAAAAGCCAGATTCTGCTTGCGAATTGAGAGAGGGATGGAACTGTTATTGGCTTATTCTCCTTAACACTGAGGGGAAAAAACCTTGGGGATAATTTTTCTAAGGTTGAGTACAACAAAACCGGACAGCAGCCAGTTATTTGGGGGGGGGGGGGTTGCCATCAAATCACAGCTGTCTTATGGCAACCCTGTAGGGTTTTCAAGGCAAGAGACATTCAGAAGTGGTTTGCCATTGCCTGCCTCACACAACCCTTGTAATCCTTGGATATCTCCCATCCAAATACTAGTCAGGACTGACCCTGCTTAACTTCCAAGATCTGATGAGATCTGGCTAGCCTGGGCTATCAAGGTTGGGGCGGCAGCCAACTATACCAGAACAAATATTTAGGATCAAAGGGTTAGTAGGACATAGAGAACACATACATACAGAAGCCTATGAGTGATGTAGGGCGGAAGGAAAGGTAGAGGGAAGGATATGAGGCAAGACATTTATAATTTGGATTTTGGTGGGGGGAAATGACCTCACAGGAGAGGAGTTGGAAGAGCTGGACACAACATCACAGGATGTGATTTCACATCCCTGCTAGGCTCCTTTCCCTCCCCAAACTCTATCTTATCAAGGCACCACCTCACAGTCTCCAGGATTTCCCCAGCTCCCAGTTGACAAATCCTACTCAGCAAAGATATTTGCAGTTTCTCAAATCAAGCTCCGGGCCTTCTCTCTCATGCTACAGGTCAGCTTAATCCAGGGGTGAAGAGCTATGCACTCTAGGACTGCTAACCCCGCGGTGCTACCCCCTGGGAGATACTGGGACAAGTGTCACAATAAACTGCATTGTGCCAATACCATAATGACACTTCTGTCATGAACCTGGAAGTAATGTTACTATTACCTCCATGCCTGAGAGGAGCTGAATGGTGAGTCTCAATTTACTTCCAACAATTAGAGAGGATGCGTTTACACACTTATTCCCTATTTTGACATATTTATTGCTTCGGTGTCCTTCCCCCCACCCCCAATTAAATCAAAGCAACTGTCGACCTTATAACCTTAGCTTGTTATTTAGTTTTGTTTTTTGCATAACCTAAAACATCTTCATCATGTTACATGTAAATTTGCTGTGTAGCCTGTCTACAAGTTTGAACTCTAACTTCCATTCCAGTGTATTTGAAAAAGTGTGCCTTGCACACGAATGCTCATACCTTCAATAAACTTTTGTTGGTCCTAAAGGTGCCACTGGACTCTAAATTTGTTCTAAAGGTTCCCTTGCTCGAAAGCCAGTCGAATCTGACTCTAGGGTTGCGGTGCTCATCTCCGTTTCAAAGCCGAAGAGTCAGCGCTGTCCGAAGACGTTTCCGTGGTCATGTGGCCGGCATGACTAAATGCCAAGGCGCACGGAACGCTGTTACCTTCCCACTGAAGTGGTACCTATTTATCTACTTGCAATGTCTTGCTTTCGAACGGCTAGGTTGGCAGGAGCTGGAACTACAGATGGGAGCTCACTCCATCATGCGGCGTCCGGGTCTCGAACTGCTGAACTACTGACCTTCCACAGCCTGCAGTTCAGCGTCTTAACCACTTGAGCTCTAAATTTGTTCTGCTACAGACCAACATGGCTGACCACCTGGAGTTATGCTACAATGTCGGTGCCATACTCTTGGATTCACCCAAAACCCGATGCTAAAACTATAGAGTTTTAGGTGAATCCTAGAGTGTCACATAGATATAGTGACACAAGTTCTGGGTTTGTGTGGGAAGTGACATCACAATGTTGGTGCAATGCCTGTTCCCCCATCCCATTTTAGGGTTGCCTTAAACCCACAGAGTGTTGCCCAAAACTTAGAGCATTGCCCCAACGTTGGAAATGCAATGGTGTCACTCCTGGGTGACATAATTGCACCGGTGGAACAGAGAAGGGGCTTCTTGGGAGTGGGGCTTCTCCCGCCAGCCAGCTGGGCCATGGCAGATTGGGGCCTCCAAAACTGGGGGATTCCCTGGCCCCACCGGGGGAATGACAACCCTATTTCATTTGGCTCTTGCTTTGTCTGAGCAGAAGGCTTTTGCCTTACTTAAACAAAGACTCCTCGATATCGAGGTGCAAGATCTGAGAAGACTTGTGCACAGACGTTGCTCTCCCTTGAGTATGGGACTCTCTTTCAGCCACATTTCCTCAGGATATCTGGCAAGACTGGTTCAGCCACATCAAGTCAAGTCAAGTCAAGTTTATTAATACGGTCAAGCGACCAGCCAACTTCGTAGGGCTTTCATGCTAGCTCGGTTCGACGTCCTTCCCTCAGCTGTTTTATTGGGAAGGTTCAAGAAAATTCGCTATAAAGATAGATTGTGCCCATGCGGGATGGGGGAAATTGAATCTATTGGACATGTGCTTTTGTACTGTAAATTCCACTATGACATCTGTGTTGCTTATATTGCACCTGTGTTGGACCCCCTTTTGGGCCAATCTGATGAGTATAAAATTATTTCTTTATTGTCTTCGCATAATGTAGAAATTCTTGAACCTGAAGCAAATTTCTTTGATGGGGCATCTAGGAGGAGAGGCTCATATTAAGGCTATTCAGAATGTAATCCCCCCCCACCCGGCCTATCTTGAGGCTCTATGCTGCACGTTGTATTTGATATTTTATGCCAATAAAGGTACTGTATTTGTATTTGTATTTGGCTCTTGCTGCTCCACTGAGCACAAACAGGAGAATTTCTAAATTGTATCATATCCTTGTTTGGGGTTTGCCATATACCTGTAAAGTAACTGGCCATGTACTGACATTAACCTCCAAAGCTTCTGTCTCCTGCTGTAGAGCTGTCTGCCTGAGGGGAGGGGGGTATGCCCTTGCAGAAGATAATACAGAAGCAACTTCATTAACTGTTCAAGTTTGATGACCTTTTGCTTTCTGGGGGAAGACTGATTAGAGTCACTTCCCCAACTTCATTTTACACACACACACACACACACACAGAGAGAGAGAGAGAGAGAGAGAGAGAGAGAGAGAGAGAGAGAGAGAGAGTGACATGGATTAGAAGATATACAAAGTTTGAGAAACTCTGCTCTATATCCCTCAAATTTAATTAGGTATTTGTCTGAAAAAATGTCTAGGATGCTGTAGGGAATCTTGCTAAATAATTCTTGTATAACTGACATCAATGTTTTATTGTTGAAATTAGCCCAAGATTTAGGTTACATCTGGAAATGCAAGAAGTAACGCATACATATACAGAGTTTTGGACTATGTTGCTTATCTTTTGTGCTATTGTTGCCAGCAGGTCTCTAGACAGAGGAGGCTTTCTTGAAGAGAAATCATACATATTTAAAGCCCCTGAACATTACCAGTTTCAGCTAGCACAACACTGATTAATCACTAAGCATTCGCCTTCTCCCAGGACACTCATGAAACCTTTCTGTGGTCTTTTCAATACTGAATCTCTCTGAGACCCTGAATACAAATATAGAGGAGGGAAAAAAACCATATGGAGACTGGGTAGCAAAATGAAAGAGGAGTGCTTGCCGAATAAACAGCAGTAAATCTGCTTAATCATTGACGAGTTTCATCTCCTGGGGTGGTGAAGTACAAAATATATAAGATTCTCTAGACATTTCATAATCCATTAGGAGGCACAGTTCAACACTGCAGAGTAGGGGGGGAATTCTTTGGTTGAATTTGAATTGAGTTACGAGGTGAATGACTTTGTAATGCTTCAAACTGCTCCTATAAAAGCATGTGTGGTGAGGCCTTGAAATGTCACAATGCCTTCTATCATAATGCACTTCTTAGTCTTTTGTGCTTGAGTCACCTGGAACCAGGCCCACAGCCAGGAAATTTTCAGTGGGGGTTCAAACACCAGACCCAGAGCCTGAAAAATTTTGGTGGGGGTGCAAACACTGTGTTATGTACATGGACGGCACTGGAAGTGTGAAGCTTAATTAGATCAACACTAACTAGCGACTAATCTAATTAGTGGTGATCTAATTAAGTTTACATTCTTTACCAGGAGTCACATTGCAGAGGTATCACACAACAATAACTAAAAGGGAGGTGTTTAAAGAGACAAATGTCTCTTTAATTACCTTCCCTCCTGTTACTGGTGCGTGCTGCCATTGCAGTGTGACTCGGGGAAGGAAGGGGAGGTATTTAAACTTTAAATACTTTTATTTTAAACTTTAAATACCTTCCTTTCTCTCCCTGAGTTGTGCTGTGAAGCAAGAGAAGGGAAGGTATGTCTCTTTAAATTTGGTGTAGTGGTTAAGTACGTGGATTCTAATCTGGGAGAACCGGGTTTGATTCCCCACTTCTCCACTTGCAGCTGCTGGATGACCTTGGCCAAGCCATAGTTCTGACAAGAGCTGTCCTTGAAAGGGCAGTTCTTGAAAGAGCTCTCTCAGCCCCACCTACCTCACAGGGTGTCTGTTGTGGGGAGGGGAAGGGAAAGGAGTTTGTAAGCCGCTCTGAGTCTCTGAGTGAAGGGTGGGGTATAAATCCAATCTCCTCCCCCCTCCTTCCCCTCCCCCTCCTCCATTGGTAGCATCACTTCCAGGTAACGTGAGCAGTGATATAGTTGGATGGGCCTTCCTGCTGCTCCCGGTAAGTCCCCTCCCCATCCCCCACTGGTAGCGAGGAGGGACCTGAGAAACCCTAACCACCACCCAAATGCTAAATTCTGTCCTGCACTTAGAGACTAATGACAGATTCAATTAGATCAAGGGTCATTTTGTAGAAAAAGATTTGCAGGAGCTCATTAGCATAACTTATTAGCTTAACTTATTTGTATATGCCACACCCCCTGACATCACTGGAAGTGTGTCAGAAGGCAACACCCACTGCTCAGGCTCCACTGGACTGTTTTGGATTGCTAGCTATTGGGGGGGGGATGTTCAGATCTGCCCTCACAGAGAAGGGAGAGCTTGTACCTGAAGGTGGGCCAGGGGGGGCCTCTGCAACTTACTTGGTTGCTTCTTGCTCTTCATGGCCAGACTGAGGGCTTCTGGCAGCAGGGGGCGGGGCTTGTTGCATGTGCCCGCCCCCGAGCTCCTTACTGCCGGAGCTCTGCTCCTGTGCGCTCCCGCAGGAAATGACCCCTAGGTATCATCGTAACTGACCAAATCCTACCAATCTCTGTCCTGCACACCAGGTTCCTAATGGCTCCAACCTCAGTCCACCTTGGAACCATTTTATTATCCAAGGGATAATAATGATAATAGCTGTGGGAGTAGCTTTCATGGAGGTAGCAAAATACATTTAAGTTTTTCACACTCCTCACTGCATTCAAGCTGATGGGTCATAAATCGTGCAGGTCTAATTTAAGGGCTCCGCTGCTTCAGAGCAGAAGCTAGGAAGTGCAGCTTTGAGAATATGCAGCCACTTCTTTGTGAACACCGCAGCAGAGGGCTGCTGCACTTGCTATTATATTTTCTTTTCTTTCCCTTGTGCCCCAGGGGGCCCATATGCCAAAGTCAGCTCTTCCACTGCAAGCATATCAGGAAGATGAACAGATTACTTATTATAACTCATACCAATTCATTTGGCAACTTCAAGCTTTTATAAATTTAAAGCAACTTTCAAATTATCTATCTTGCGCAGGGGAGTGAGAATGTAATGCAAATCGACAAGGATGACAAAGTAATTGGATGATGTAGGCATTTCTTTTTCCTCTACCCCTCCTTTAAAGTCTCCAGACAGAAGTTTTGCTTTTCTTTGAAAGGCCCTGCATGGTTTCTGTGTTTCCATCATTTGTGAAATCATATGGAACTCAGATGAATGAAATGACAGAGTCACATTTGCAAGCTAGACAGGAACAAAATAATATATCCTGGATAATAAAGTGTAAATATCTGTATTTGCAGGGCTCCCCCCCCCCCTTTAAAGAAAGAAAAAAAAAAAGAGGTGCCGGAACTCTCAAGAGGGAAATAAAGTTTTCAATCTGTGTACTGAAAACTCCTGAACTTTTAAACGTTTTAAAATGAATTTTGTCAAAGAGGTTTTGGAACTTCATTCCGGCAAATTCACCCAGAGGAAGAAAAAAAAGCCCTGTGTATTTGTGAGATTTGAACTGGTCCCAGAGCCTGTATGTGCGATGGAGACCTGGGTACATTGGTCCTTTCATAGTGTGCACAGTATAACGTGTACCGTGAGTAGTGCATGGAGACATGGGTAAACCCATTTCATACTGGTGGGCCATCGTACATGGATGGTGCATGCATCACAGTCCAGGTACACATGCACAAGACTGAAAGTGATGGATATACCATGAGTAAAGAACATGAGTGATTTCCCACAAGCGCTGCTCCGCGCTCACTCCCCCCTTTTGCCCCGATGGTACGTGTCAATTTCACACAAGCTGCTGCATGGCCGCATTTTGCCCCGCAGCTTCGTGCGATTTTCCCCGCGTCTACTCAATCCTCAAAAAACAGGATTGAGTAGACGCGGGGGAAATCGCACGAAGCTGTGGGGCAAAATGCAGTCGCGCATCAGCTTGTGTGAAATTGACACGTACCATCGGGCCAAAGAGAAGAGTGAGCACGGAGCAGCGCTTGTGGGAAATCACCCCATATGTATGTACATTAACTCACATCGATACAAAGAGCCAGTGTATCCCTCCCTCCCTAACTTCAAGCTACTGCGATAGTTATGTTTTATTTTAAAAAAGGAAAATTAAGCATATCTCTTGGAAGCTAAATGTGCTCGGCCCTGGTTAGTATTTGTATGGGAGACCACCAAGGAAGTCCAGCATCGCTATGCCGAGGTAGGCAATGGCAGAGAACCTCTGTTCATCCCTTGCCTTCAAAACCTTATGGAGGTTACCATAAGTGAGCTGAGATTTGACAGTACTTCCCACCAGTTGTCTATTTAGAGTGTAATCCTGTGAAGTTACTCCAGTCAAAACCACATGAAATCAGTACTAGAGTAGCTCTACAGCAGTTTGCAGTGCTAATCTCACAACAGATCTAGATGTTCTGATTATGAATCAGAATCAGACACGTTGCATTAATCAAGATTTATGGACAGAACTACTTCAAAAGCCAACATGAAACAGAATGGAGAGAGAAAGATTTGAGAGTGATCCCTGGTAGTAGTATGGGATACTGCAAGTCTACAAATGTGCCCTTTTTTCATTTCTGAAATGCATGAGAACACAACAGGTATATCCTTCAATTGATTTCATAAGCAGGGCAGTGTTTTCACTTCCAGAATCCATACATCTTGGAACTGTTCTCCCACCAAGTAGTCTGGGGGTCCCTAAACTTTCTGAGCCTGCGGGCACATCTGGAGTTCTCACGCAGCATGGTAGGCACAGCAACAAAATGGCTGACACAACATGGCTGTCACAGAAGGTGGAGCCAGCCAAAAGTTTAACTTCACTAACACAGTGTAGATCCTTGTGCTGTGGTGGCAGCTGCTGCTAAAACAACATTTTTTAAAAATCTGAACAGCCAATCAAATCTCCTATTATTAATCAGAAGACTTACTGGGCAAAAGCCCCATCTGGCCTCACCCTCGTTGTTGATGTTCAGTCACACACTCGAGTCTGACTTTCCATGACCCCATGGACTACATCACGCCAGGCCCTCCTGTCTTCCGCTGTCCTCCGGAGTTTGCTTAATTTCATGTTTGTTGCATCAATAACACTGTCTAACCATCTCATTCTTTGCCATCCCCTTCTTCTTTTACCTTCAATCTTTCCCAGCATCAGGGTCTTCTCCAGTGAGTGCTCCCTTCTCATTTGGTGGCCAAAGTATTTGAGCTTCAGCTTCAGTATCTGGCCTTCCAGGGAGCAGTCAGGGTTGATTTCTTTTAGGATTGTGTGATTTGATCTGCTTGCAGTCTATCGGCCGTTCAAGAGTCTTCTCCAGCACCATAATTCGAAAGAATCTATTCTTCAACACTCAGCCTTCTTTATGTTCCAACTCTCGCAGCCATACATTACTACTGGGAATACCATAACTTTGATCTTATGGACTTTTTGGGCAGGGTGATGTCTCTACTTTTTATCTGCTGTCTAGGTTTGCCATAGCTTTCCTCCCAAAGAGCAGGCGTCTTGTAATTTCATTTCACCTCACCCACTTCCTAAAAATTCTTGGTGGGCACCAGAAAGGGTGTTGTGGACATCATGGACACCATACTGGAGACCCCTGATGCATTCCATCTTTGTGGGTTTCTGATGTCCTAAGCAGTCTTCAAGGCAATTACTTTGTCAGCTGTTTTTGGGTTTTTTTTTTTTTTTTTACAGAATCACTTAGGCCATAAACAGCATGTAGGAAACCCAAACCTTCGCAGATTATACAAGAGCCTGGGGCTTATATGCATTATGAGTTGGTTCAAAACTCCTCTCCCATAAGATTAATGATAAATTAAAAGTATGAGACTTACAAGATAATTGCTTCCTGGTTTCCTCAGCGAGGTTTTTAATGGATCTTTTAATATGGCTGAGGCAGGTGTTTCCATCTGGAAGATGTATTCAGTCTCCAAGCTGGCAAAACACTTGACCAGTTTGTTAATCAAGAGATTAACACCCCACTGGTTTACTGTCACTCCCCATTTTCAACAAATCACCAAGATTGCGTTTCCTTCCACAAGACTAGCTTAAAAGCGGAAGCCAATAAAAGCTGGTATCTGTCCAATCTCTGAAGGTTAGATGCTTGGCAAGAAAAGCCTTATTGGCATTGGCAAAAGTGTTATTTTCTCATTGCATAGAATGGATCAACTTCAAGACATAAAAAAAAAGACCACAGAGTGACCCAGTATTCATATTTTGTATATATCTACTTTTCTTCCTTTAATATCTGGATACACCAACTGGTGCGAGCTGCGGTGGCTCAAGTGGTTAAGACGCTGAACTGCAGGCTGTGGAAGGTCAGTAGTTCAGCAGTTCGAGACCCGGGTGCCGCATGATGGAGTGAGCTCCCGTCTCTAGTTCCAGCTCCTGCCAAACTAGCAGTTCGAAAGCAAGAAATTGCAAGTAGATAAATAGGTACCACTTCAGTGGGAAGGTAACAGCGTTCTGTGCGCCTTGGTGTTTAGTCATGCCGGCCACATGACCACGGAAACATCTTCGGACAGCGCTGACTCTTCAGCTTTGAAACGGAGATGAGCACCGCAACCCTAGAGTCGGACTCAACTGGCTTTCAAGCAAGGGAACCTTTACCTTTACTTTACACCAACTGGTATGTTGGTTGTAGCACATCAGATGCTATGAAGATTCAAATTAGCTCTTTGCTGGAGCATTAAAAAACAAACGAACACCCAAACAGATTATCTCCATTTTTGCAATATCAAAAAGAGTCTTGTCTCCTAGCCACAAGTTATTGTGTTTAGACTTTAGGATTAAATATCTCCCCCCCACACCCACACACACATGTGTTATATATTACAACATTGCATATTGTGATCACACTGCAATTTTTTGTTTTTGCGGAAACATTAGGGTAGACCTAAACATTATAGTAGACAAGGGACAGCTATTAGAAATGGCATCCCCCCCACATCTGTTTGTCTCCTTCTCCCTGAAATGTCTAGTGACATCACCATCATCATGTTTCCCCACCCCACCAGAGATGCCAAAGATCCAGGTGTTCCAGGCTCCGTCTTGCAAAGAGGACCACCTTCCTGGCATGGAGGATCATCCAGGTATGAGCGCAGAGGCAGCTACTGCACCTGCACTGACTTCTTTGTGAGGAATAAAAAGTAATGAATCATCATGAAGTTGCTAGCTCAGACATGACTGTGGCAGCACATGCTGCTAACCATACCTGAGCCCTCCTTTTTGCAATGGGGAAGGGATGGCCATTATCTCCTCCTCACAATGAGCACCACACAGTCAGAGTGTGGGTGTAGCACCTGGCACTGCATTTGCCCCTGTACCACCATCTTTATGATGCAGTGGCAAGGGGCCGCCACCACCTCAGCATCACAATAGCCTAGCAGGATTTTTTTTTTTTGAGAAAGGGCCTGGAGTGATGTCACATGAAGTAATAGCAGCCTTTTCCCGTGATTGGTTTTGTTTCCCTGTCTGCCCCTGAATACATAGGTTGCTCAGTGCCTACTTCTCCCAAATACACTATTGTGGTAATAACTTAAAAGTTAAATATGAAGGCATGGAAGACACAAACACCTTGCATTCAGATAAACAGTTGGGCCTTTGGGTTGACTCAGGAATAAAAGGATTACTAAAGGAAGATGGGGAGATGGCAGAGAAGTTGAATGAATTCTTTACATCTGTGTTCATTGTGTGTGGAATATGTACCCAGGCCACTGTTTTTAAGGATAGGAGTCTAAAGAGCTGAGTCAAACTGAGATGATAAGATATGAAGTTTTAGACCTACTGAGGAAATTATAAACCAGTAAATCCCCAGGTCCTGATGGCATACAGCTGAGGGTTCTTAGGAAATTTGAATGTGAAAGTTGATCTACTAACCACTATATGTAAATTGTCACTATAATCAGCCACTGAACCAGACAACTGTAGAGTAGCAAATTGGAGAGTAAAAGATAGGAAGAGAGAGAGAGAGAGAGAGAGAGAGAGAGAGAGAGAGATGGGAATGAGCAATTTACAAGCCAGAGAGAGAGAGATGGGAATGAGGAATTTACAAGCCAGTTAGTCTAACGTCTTTCCCAGGCAAATTAGAAGAAACTGAAATTAAAGATAAAATTATTATGCACACAGAGGAACAAAGCCTGCTGAGGGAAAATAAAGATGGCTTCTGCAAAGGAAAGTCCTGCCTCACCAGCCTTTTGGAGTTCTTTGAGGAAGTGAACATGCATGTAGATAATGATGACCCAGTAGACATTAAATACTTAGACTTTCAAAAGGCGTTTGGCAAGGAGCTTCACTAAAGACTCCTGAGTAAACTTAACAGTCATGGAATATCAGGACAGGTCCTTTAATGGATTCAAAAATTGGTTAAATAACGGGAAGCAAAGAGCAGGAATAGACAGACAGTTTTTGCAAAGGAGGGAAGTAAACAGTGGTGTCCCACAAGGATTGATACTGAGGCCATTGCTATTTAATTTGTTCATAAATGATCTGAAACTGGGGGAGAGTAATGTAGTGGCCCAGTTGACAGATGACACAAAATTCTTCAGAATGTTGAAAACCAAGGCTGACTGTGAAGAGCTTCAAGTGGATCTCCACAAACTGGGTGAGTGGGCAACAATGTGGAAAATGAAGTTCAGTGAAAGTAAGTGTGTGTTGATGCACACTGAAACAAAAAATCCCAGTTTAAGAGAATTGGAATTGTTTGAAATAAAAATATCAGTCTTGGTAAAATATTCTTCTTTATTGTAGCTATTCTGCCCATCAAAGATATTTGTAAATTTATCCATTTTTAAAAGATTTTTTTTTAATTTCTTGCATGAGTTTCATGTAGTTATCTTTCACCACAGAGCTACCGTGTTTCCCCGAAAATAAGACACGGTCTTATATTTATTTTTTTTCAAGAAGACACACTAGGGCTAATACCACAAATGCATAGAAATCCTGCTAGGACTTATTTTTGGAATAGGTCTTATTTTCAGGGAAACAAGGTACATCTATTTGTTATATTTATACCTAAATATTTTACTCTTTTTTTGTGCTTCAAAGCCTGATTTGTAAGTGCTGGATTTGTTCTTTAGTCATATTTTTGTTAACATTTTTGTTTTAGTCAAGTTAATCTTCAAGCCCGCAACTTGACCATATCTCTATAATGTTGTTAATAATTGTGTAATTGAGCCCAATGGGTTTTCTAAAATAAATACCAGGTCATCTGCAAACACTTGTAGTTTATATTCCTCTCCTCTTATTTTAAGTCCTCTGATGTGTCTGTCTTTTCTTATGATGTCATTCAGAACTTCCAGTACCAATATGAACAATGATGGTGAAAGTGGACATCCTTTTCTAGTTCCCTTTTGTATTTCAAAATTTGTGATAAGTCTCTATAGTTGTATGTTTTTTGGTGCATATTGCTTTAAACATTGTGAAAAATTCTTTACCACATTGTGACCTTGATAAAATGATGTCAAAATTTATATGGCAGAACAAGAAGCCAAGAATAAAAATGAAGGCCTTACAAGATGCAAAAGAAAGAACTGGCTTTGCTTTATCTGACTGGCTTTTATACTATAAAGCAGCAATCTTGATGTGGCTAAAAGAATGGATTACATCAGAAAATACCAGATTATTTACATTAGAAGGACATGACCTATTACTGGGTTGGCACACTTTTTTGTGGTATGGAAAGGCAGATGGACATAAATATTTTAAGCAGCATCTTATTAGGAAATCTTTACTGAAGGAATGGGAAAATGTAAAAAGATTATTTTATACCAAGGCCCTGGTCACACGGGCAGGAAACTGCAGGGGGCAAACTAACGCGTGGTAAAGAGATCAGACCTCCCGTTGAGGTACCGTGGAGGTACCGTGGAGGTTCCGTGGGAAGGGAGAGGTGCTGATCGCAAGACAATTCCGCGCGCAAAAAAGAAGCGCGCGGTGCGGCAAACTGGATGGTTTTTTTCCGTGTACACCATGACTGCGCATGCTCCATTGGGTGCTTGTGCGCATCCACGGAGATGTGGGGGGAAAATCCCTTTTTCGCAAGGGGACATGGGCGGGCGCCAGATGCCTCCGGAAACGCGATCAGACACCTGCCCTTGCCCCGCAGTTTCCGGAAACTAGTACCTCCGAGGTACTAGTTTTTTGCTGCGTGTTTTCGGCGGGAAGCCTCAGTTGAGCCACGGAAGTGCTACGCTTCCTAGATGTGCCGGTGAGATCGCGCCCGGAAACTCCGCCTGTCTTCCATCGCTCTAGCATGGCTAATGCTCCATGTGACCGCAGCCCAAGACACCCAAATGGGTTCCACCACTTGAAGCTTTTACAAACCCTAATCTACTTAAGAACAACAACAACATATTGTTGAGATATGAAGATCTACGAGACAATAAAAATGAACTAAAATCAACAGGAAAACTTAAAGAACAAGAAATTAAAAACTTAAAGCACAGGAAATTAACTTAAACTGGTGGGAAAGAGTACAAATAGAGTCTAGATTCGCTAAAGATAAACCAGGGTTTTTATACAAATATAACATAAATGGATAAGGTACTATTACATGCTGATGATAAACTGATTAAGAAATTGTATATAATAATGCTAGAAGATAAAAAATGAGATGAAATAGTTTAAAATTGTATGGTTAAATGGGCATATTGTATGGTTAATTGTATGGTTACATGGAGGAAGGCAGGGGTGGGGAGAGGCGGGGAGGAAGCAACTTACCCTCCCTCTTCTCCTGCCTCCTCCTGGCTGAATGAGGGCCAGAAGCGGGGCGGCTGGAAGTGGGGCGGGGCTTCGTCATGTGCCCTGCCCCCTGCACCTCACCCGGGGGAACTGTGTTCCCCCGCGATCCCCCCCGAAATGACCTCTGGATCTCTCTGCCACCAATTCACAGTGAACAATAAACAGACTATTTGATGTGGCTTCACTGATCTCCATCCATTCCCCCTGCCCCATTTCCATTCTGTTTTCTTTCACTCCTTCTCCAAAGACAAAAAAGGATGTGTCCTCCCCTTCAGGCAAACTTTAAACAAGCCAGGGAGAGCATAAGAAAGAATCAGTAACTATAAAAGACTAGGGAATTCCCTGATCCCAAATGTGTCTCTGTGGACTTGGATTTCCCCCTCCCTTCCCTTTATTTTTGCAGAATCACAGAGGGAAGGAGGTGCTGAGTCTGCCTTTCTATTCATTTAATACAAAGCAGCTAGTTAGCTCAGTGAGTTAAGAATTGTACTCTTCATACAAGGGTTGTGAGTTCCAGCCCTGTGGTGAGCAGGTACATTATGCAAAAAAAAAGAAAGGGGGGGGGAAGAGTCCTTAAAAAAACACCTCAGGAATGAGTTTAATGATGCTTTAACTCAGGGATGAGTTTATCATTAAACTTTGATAACTGGTGAAAAAAACATTACTGAACTGCAAGGTGTGTTTGTGTTCATTCTTAGGGAATCAGCATGAGGTCCTCCTTTCCTTTTCTCTTAAAGGTACATTGTCCTATTCTCTGGGTTCTCATGCCCCATCAGAGGAAAACACCAGCAACGTTCAACTAGGATCCTCTTCAGCTCTCCCCTCCCTCGTCAATAGTAGAATGCTCTACATGCATGGTGGGGCCAGCTGCCTCCAAGCTGGCTGGCCCCATACTCGTTGCCATCCCCCTACCACCATCCAGAGCCACAAGTGGGTTGGGGAGGGGTCCTGCTGAGATCTCATGTGCATCCAGGGGACTGTGTGCTGGTGATGCCCCAGTGATTGAAGCATGCAGGGGCAGTTTTCTCCTCCCTCTCCTTCTCCTTCCTCATGGTCTTGGCTTTCTGGTGGCAGCCTCCCCAACTGCTTGTAGATGCAGAATGCGTACATATATATAAACCAGAGGGGGGGGGAAACAGTGCAGAGGGAATGTGTGCAACTGCGAAGTCAACCTTTAAGGCTTGACTCCTCAGATTCTCCAGAGCAAACTGTCAGAGCAGAAAGGGCCTAAGAGGGGAAGCAACCTTGGGGTCATAGTGGATAGCACAATGAAATGGTCAAACCAGAGTGCCGCAGCAGTGAAAAAGGGCAAATTCTAAGCTGAGGTTTGTTAGGAAAGGGACTTGAAATAAAATGGGATCTATAATAATACCCGCTATATAGATTTATGGTGTGTCATTTGGAATACTGTGTGCACTTCTGGTCACCATATATCAAAAAGAATATTGCAGAGTCGGCCGGGCAGGGGGGGGGGAGCCACAGGAGGGCAACAAAGAGAGTTAAGAGGTTGGAGCACCTTTCCTATGAGAAGAGGCTAAAGAGTCTGGACATTTTCAGTCTGGAGAAGAGATTGCTGTGGGGGTGGGTGGCATAATAGAGGTTTATAAAATTATGCACTGGGTAGAGAGAGTGGACAGAATTTTTCTTGCTCCCTCTCCCAAAATACTAGAGAGCATCCAATTAAGATGATGGGCAGTAGAGTCAGGACGGATGGACTTCTTTGCTCAACAATTCATTAAACTGTGGCATTTGCTCCCAGAGGATATAGTAATGACTGCAGGCACAGATGGTTTTAGAAAGCAATAAACTTCTGAACATGAGTGCCAGGAAGCAACATCAGGGGAAGGCCTCAGCCTCTACATACTGTTGCTGTCCCTCCATAGTAAATGGTTGCCTGCTGTGGGAGACAGGATGCTGGACTTGATAGACCACTGGTCTGATCCAGCAGGGCTCTTCTTATGTCCTTATGTTCATCCTGTTAATGCATCTCTAACTACAGTACTTTGAATCTTGGGACCTAGAGGAGAGAGATGTGGCTTTATAGAATTCATCTGCTCCCTTCAAATCACAAAAGAATATGGGAGCTGTTTGTCCTGATGCTGTGGCCATTTCCTGCGTAACACACAATACTGCCTCATGCCAGTACAAACAGCTTAATATGACATGCCGCAGTTCAGACATCTCATAACTGAGCTGCGTAAGAAAATAAAAATGATGGCAAAAATAAATAAAAACATGCTAGTAAAATTCAAATTGAGGTTTGGGGGAAGAAAGAAGCAAAACAAATTCGAAGAACAAAAATGTAACTACCCCTAAAATAACTGAAAATTAGCAGTTCATGTATCCCTGGTTATTCCCTAACCAAAAGTGCTCTCCTTATAGCAATTCTCCTTTCTCTGTAGGGCTCAACATTTCACATCCCTCCCCTCCCTCCCCAAACCCTGCCCTCCCCAGGCTCAATCTTCAAAATCCCCAGGTATTTCCCAACCCAGAGGTACAACCTTTTTGTTTATCAAGAACAAATGCATTTATTCCACTGGTTAAAAGCAAATGACAATGGTATTGACATTCGGCAATCTCTTGGGGTGATACAACCTGATCATTTGTGACCATGAAGCCATATTTTTTTCAAAATTTTGCTGGGAGGAAAAAGACTGACAAAGAAATGCTGAAGTCTGAATGTCAGCATGTCATGTTCAGCAGTGTTTCACTGTTCACTCTGCATGCCCAAGAAATAGCGCCCGGCCGTGGGTTGGGGGCTGGGAAAATGGAGTCCTTGGGTGTTTTGACTCTTTTTGGGTGCAAAGGGGACTTGTATTTTGTGACTGGGAAATGCTTTGAACCGGTTGGCTTTTTGCTGTGAATGTGTCTATAAAATTTCCTAAAGATTTTTCCTCTGTGGGGCATGGGGGGATCCTCTTTCTGTGGAACCAGAGACTGGAATTCTTTTTGCTAAGGGAGGGGGGCTGATTTCTACCCCCTTGACTCTGTTTGTAGCATAGAAGGCCTCTGTTAGTTTTGGGCTCTCTGTTTCAAGTTTTTTCCTGTGTGTGTGTGTGGGGGGGGGAAGGGGCTCTCTCTCTCAGCCTGGCCCCTTATCAGCTCCTGGCAGAACAGGACCTCTCCCACAGGGGGCAATGCTGCACAGTAGGACTTTTTAAAAGGACACTTTTCCCCCTTTGCCGCAAACCAGCTGCTTTTGCTTTGTGGGGCTTACAGAGGGGTGGAGTGGAGGTCCCCTGGCTCTGTCTGGAGGGGACTCTGCACTAAAACTGCACTACTAATTGGCTTTGGGGCATGTCTGTAAAGAGTAGAACTTTTTACCTCTCGCTCTCTGTGTGGAGGGGGACATCTCTCTGGGGTGGGGGCTCCAAGGAGCCGGCCAAAAGACCCCTGAGGAGGAGTCTGCACTAAGCAGGGGCACAAATCTAAGACAATGGCCTCATACAATGTTAGCACAAGCATGGGCATAAATATACATTCATGGCAAAAAAGCCAGCACTCTATTTCACACATGTCCCAGCCCCCCAGCCGGTTCAAAGCATTCCCCAGTCACAAAACACAAGTCCCCTTTGCACCCAAAAAGAGTCAAAACACCCAAGGACTCAATTTTCCCAGCCCCCAACCCACGGCCGGGCGCTACACCCTCGGGGGAAAGCTGGCACGTGGCCGCCATGCTTCCCAGAGCTGCCAGCTGCCGCCCTCTTGCCCTCCCCTTTGAGCAGGGTCCTCAGGGAGGCAGGACTTCTGGTGGAGAGGGGGGAGCACTCATCAAATCTTTGACTTGACAGAAGGGGCATACTAATTCCTCCTCACAGGCTACAAATAATGGACTAAAAGTAGGGTTGCCAGGCCGTGCATGGCAACTTGGAGGAGCTGGAGGGTCAGGAAAATGGAGGGGGCACATGGCATTGCATGAGCTAGGCAAGGGGGGGCTTACCAGGAAGAGGAAGGAGGCCATGTCACTGGCAGTGTCACTTCTGGCGTGCACCAGAAGTGATGTCATTGTATTGTTGATGTTGCAGTGATACTCTGGTATTTGGACAAAAACTCTATGGTAAAAAAATAGCTTCTACTATAGAGATTTTGCCCAAATATCAGTGTCACCACAATGTGATGATGTCATTTCTGGCAAGAACTGGCCTACGTTGATCTCAACAGCTGGTAAGTCCCCCCACTGGTCAGCTGATTGGTGGCAGAGGGTGTAACCTGGGGGCCTGGCAACCCTAGCTTCTGGGGGCCTGACAACCCTACCCATCATCACTTCTGGGGAAAAACTTGGAAGTGATGGTGATTTAGGATTTGCTGAAAACTCTATGGCTGGTGTTGCCAACTCCAGCTTGTGAAGTTCCTGGAGATTTGAGGGGTGGAACCTGGGGGAGGAGGGATTTGGAGAAGGCAGGGACCTCAGCAGGTATAATGCCACAGGTTTCACCCTCCAAAACAGCTATGTTCTCAAGAGTAAACAATTTATGTCATCTGGAGATCAACTCTGATTCTGGGAGAACTCTAGGCCCTACCTGAAGGTTGCCAACTCTTGGCAACATTAGCTAAGCACCAAGGGCCAAAAGTCCTTCACTTTGGTTGCTTGCAAAAAGACAATCACCTCAGGCCACACCCAGGCTTTTATACCTACAGATAGGAAGTAGACAGAAACTTAGCTAGATTTTATGCAGCTGGAAAAATATTCCTCAAAACTCTCCCCTTCTGTATGTGCCTGGCTATGCTCAGTAAGATATTACTTCTTCCACACTACTACATCCTCCAAGATGATCTTCATGGAGCATTGTAGAGTGTCTAGTTTTCCTAATTTCTGTGGCTTGAAAAAGTGTTATTTGGTTAGTGAAAACTGAATGTTAGTTCTTTTTACATAATTCATATCTATATCTACAATTCTGCTTCACTGATTTTCATTGCTTCTTTTGTAGTGTTGTTCATGTTATGAATAGGGGTGTGCAAAAAAACCCCAACCCAGTATTTTTTGGGTTCGTATATATTGAACACACACACACACAAATTCAGTATTTCCTGATATTCTCGAATCTCAATACAGGTATGGTATTTGCATTCGGTAGATATTTACGATTGCTGATTTTTTTCAGCCCCATTATACCTATGGGGGCCATTATAGTCAATGGTCCCCACACGGTATAATGAAAAATTGATCCAGGATATTGGGGGATCTGTGGGAGCTGTTGTTTAAGGCAGAGGCACCAAATTTGCAGCATAGCTGCTAGTGCCTCTCCTCAAACACCTGCCCCCCAAGTTTCAAAAAGTTTGGACCAGGGGGTTCAATTCTGTAGGCCCCAGAAGAAGGTATCCCCATCCTCCATTGTTTCCAATGGAGGGAGGAAAGGCATTTAAAGGGAATGTGGTACCTTTAAATGCCTTTTGCAAGCCATGGCTGAACTCTGAAGGCATTTAAAGGACTCACGGGCCCTCTAAATGCCTTCTCCAAGCTGCAGCTTCACCCAGAAAGTGTTTTAAGGGACTGCAGTCCCTTTAAAAACCCTTTAATGCCAGCTGTCTGGCAGCCCTGAAAAATCCTGAATATTTTTGGGATTTTTTGAGCTTGGCCATATCGGATAGCTTGATAAATACCCCAGCTGATATCTGGCTGGGGGAAAAAAAACCCTGAGAAATACCAGTAAGGTATTTTTCACTTTTTTCTGGCTTGGATAAACCAAATGCACACCCCTAGTTGTGAACATAGATTGTATGGCTTTTATACACTGTTTCGACAATAGTAATACATGCTGAGAAATTGGAAATTATTCTTTATAGCCAGTGTGGTGTAGTGGTTGGAGTGTTAGACCAGGATTTGGAAGACTCAGGTTCAAATGCCCACTCTGGCATGGAAGCTCAGTGGGTGACCTTGGGCCAGTCATATACTCTGAGTCTCACTCACAGGGTTGTTGTAAGGATAAAATGGAGGAGAGAAGTCACTATGAGTCCCCAGTGGGGAGAAAGGCACAGTATAAATGAGATAAACAAACATTGCATAATTGCAGTTTGCCACCAAGTCTAGACTCAGCAGGTTTTTTTTTGCCATTCTCTGATGAAAACTGTGTCTTTATGAGGCATATTTTCAAATAACTATAGGTTGCTCTTTACATTTTTAAACAGACACTCAAAATAGATCATAGGTGAACACTTTTTTAAAAAAATGTAAAACAGCATTTTTGAATATCTTCCCAAGTTCTATAAATTCCGGACACATTTGAATAGGCCCAGGGTATGAGCTTGTATTGGATCTATTAGGATTAAAGTTAAACTTCTCATTCTGAGCTACATTCTTTCATGGAAGAATGAGTATTAAACCACACTATTTACATTGAAAAGGATGAGATATTCCCCTTTCTTTGGCATAAAGAATGACATGGCATGCCCTATATCAGCCAATCTGAGTCTTTCGATGTAATTTACTTAAATGGTAATCTTTTCTTCCTCTGTGAATAACAAGGTTTTATCATTACAGGTCATGGAGTCTCTCTAATATACTTTGTGCCTCATTGATATGTACATAGGATCAGGCTCTTTCTCTCTTTGAGACAAGGCCAGAGAGAGGAATGCTACAGCAGGATATGATCTTTGAAAAAGTCACTGCTTTGTGTATGCATATAAGGGGGGTTCCGATGCCTATCTTTTAAGCTAAATCACACAAAGGACATCCAGAAATCCATGAGGGCGCTGATCTATTTAGAAGAAGAAGAGATTGGATTTATACCCCGCCCTTCACTTGGAGTCTCAGAGCGGCTTACGAACTCCTTTCCCTTCCCCTCCCCACAACAGACACCCTGTGAGGTGGGTGGGGCTGAGAGAACTCTGACAGAACCTGCTCTTTTTCAAGAACAGCTGTGCCAGAGCTATGGCTTGCCCAAGGTCATCCAGCAGCTGCAAGTGGAGGAGTGGGGAATCAAACCCGGATCTCCCAGATTAGAGTCCGTGCACTTAACCACTACACCAAACTGGCTATGTGTGTTTGGTGACATATTTCAGTTTTAATGGCTCAGTGGGGCCATTAGAATGGTTTACCAGTTTGAGCGCTACCATTTCCTTCCATCATGCATTCATTCTTTGGATGCCTGCTCTGTTGGAATCAGCAGAATAACTAGGGTTGCCATTCCCTGGAGAAAATGGCTGCTCTGGATGGTGGAATCTATGGCACTGTCCTTTGCTGAGGACCTTCCCCTCTCCTAGCCCCACCCTCTCCAGGCTCCACCCCCAAAGTTTCCAGGTATTTCCCCACCAAGAGCTGGCAGATCTCAGAACCACCACAGACAAACTTGTTACTCCAGCAATGCTAGTCAGTGGCCCTCTGTAGCTCCACACACATCCAAAATGCACATCGATATATCAGAAACCAAACAAATCCCACGTGTCCAAAGCAGTTTGGAGTTTGTGTTTCTCAGACAGTAGTTCCCATCCATCCTGTGTGGGAGAGTACTTTTTGAAACAGTACAGGTTTTTGAAAAGCATTTTGTGATATAGCAGGGCAGGTATTTCTGTTGTGCAAATAGTTTGAAATCCCACTGGATATGCAGAGGCTCCTGGGTCAGCCTAGTATATGAACCGGTACAACTGCTGAGATCATCATCCAATCACCTATCATGCCTTGTCTTTCTTGGATATTAGTTGCATGGATACTAGAAGCATGATCTTCTCCGTGGTGGTACCTCAGTTGCAGAACATCCCTACTACAGGTACTTGTTTGACAGTGAGAACAGTTTCAGTTTTCAGTGATCGTCTGAGTCTTTCTTTTATTTAAGAAGGCATTTTTAGATGAGTTTCCAGGCCAGCCTTTTAACATTACTTAAGCCTGATCTCATCAGATCTCAGGGTCGGCCCTGGTTAGTACTTAGATGGGAGACCACCAAGAAAACCCAGGGTTGCTATGCAGAGGCAAAGACTGGCAAAACTACCTCTGAACGTCTCTTGCCTTGAAAACCCTATGGGGGTTGCCATATGTCGGTTATGACTTGATGACAAAACAAATAAACCAACAACAACAAACTTTGTAAGAATTGGTTTGAAAGATTCCATAATATTTTACTAGGTTAGCTTGTTATTGTCTATTATGGTGATGATAATTACTGGATTTTTTAAAGTCTGCTTCTGTTCTTGTTTTTAGGGTTTTTTAAAAGATATTTTCCAGCCAGCTTTTTAATTTTTGATATAATTTTCAATGATTCCACAAACCCCCTCAGGAGTCTCGCAGCCTAGAAAACAATAAGTTAAATAAATAATTAAAGGAACAGAGCATCTATTCTAAGGCACTTTTGGGGGGGGGCATAGCTGCCAAGGGAAGCTTTTAAGGCAAAGAGTTTTCCAGGGCAAACAACCGATATGCTAAATTACTTTGTGTATAGAAATATTGATTTCTAAAAGTCTCCTGCCTTCTCCTGTGATGTCTTTCTGATAACAGGCTGTGCCTTATTTCCTGTTCCACGTATACAATGTAGTAGCTGGAGTTTGGGTCAGATGACTGCAGGCAGGGTCCCAAACTTAGAGCCTATCCCCACATGCAGCTATGACAACCAACAATTGGGCACACCCCCTGTCCACTCGGGATTGGCTGATGGCCATGGCTAATCATGATTAGCTTGGGGTATAATTGTTTGATCCCTATGGGAGTGAGTCTCCTCTTCATGTTCTTGAGTCTCTTGTTCTATTAGCTCTGAGGCTCTTGCTGCCTGTTTTATTGCACCTGAAATGCTGTCTCTTGTGAGACAAAGAGTTGCTTTGTAAACTGGAGCACATGGTTGTGCAAAGATGGGATTTCTCCTCAAAATCCCTTGGTTCTTGGACAATGTTGGACTGATGAATACTCCTGACTTGGTAACTATGGATCATTAATGTTTAGTTAAGGCAAACAGCCCTGGCCTTTGTTATTTTTGTAATCTCTGGTAGTCTATGCTAAGCTCTGTACTGAATAAAGTTCCTTCTTATTTCTAATTGTCTCTGGTGTTGTAACTTGAACTCCAAGGCTAAATCTTGTGCCTAACCCTGACCACATATGCTACCTTGCTAAAAGTAAATGTGTGCATCTCTGGATTAATTTGCTAATGTGTTCTGTCCCAGATGCCAACTAAGGGTTTGGAATCTCTTCCCTTAGGAGAAACAGGGACTAGTGAAAAGAGGTTCTGGTGGCAAATTGTCTGGAAACCAGAGAGGGTATAGGCCATCTCGTGGTTTGTTGTTTAATGTACTGAAAAGTACAGGACTCCCTCTCATCCCTGGACTGGCCTGAGTGGGCTAATCCTGTACACTGTGTTTGACCAGAGCCCATTGTGAACTACAGCTTATATTTTGAATAATACGTATTCTCTGTTGGAAAAGACAATGTCTGGTGTACAAAGAAGAAGAGAAGAAAACCCTGCAGTGGGCAGCAAGAAGACAATTAGATAGGATAATGAAGTCAGCATCTTCTCTCCTGCTAAGTGTTGTCTCTTGTCTGTCTCCAGATTGCTACTCTCAGGGCAATCCCCCCCCCTTTCTCGGAAAGGGCAATCCCCCCCCCCCTTTCTCAGGGCGATTCTGCATCTAGCATTTGCTCCATGTTTTCTCAAGTGGGAGGGGAAAATGCAGCTCAAAACCACATTCAAATACCTCGAGGCAACGCTGTACTGGCTGCAGAGTTACCCCTGAACAGCCATAAAACGGCCATAAATCTATGCAGAAGGTACAACTAAATCCGACAATCAAAGAACTTGAAAGTGGCATGGAGTGTGGACAGTACCATAAAACCCAATAATCAAAGACAGTGAAACCAGCATGCAATGCAGAGGGGAATTTCTGTTCCAAGATGGGTTTCGTAAAACAATAGAGGTAAAAGCCAATGGAGAATCAGCCTAGGTTTACTCTCTCTCTCAGCTAGAGATGTAGTTAGGAACCTGTCTCTGTCTCTCCTCTTTCCCAGGGCTATTTTTGGACAGGAATGCACAGGAACAGAGTTCTGGCTGGCTTCAGAGTTGGCCATGCCCACTACAGCCAAAACCTCTGCATGCGTGGCTACAGAAGGAAGGCTAGGAGAGCGACCCCCCTGGCGACTCCGAGGTGGGCGGGCCAGGGGGCCCCTGGAAGGATTGGGGAGGTGTTTAAATACCTCCCTGTGCCTTCCCTGGCCTGTCCATGGGCTGGCTTGCCCAGGCTCCGCGCAGCAATGGGGCGCCTAGACAAGCCAAGGGAAGGCAATTTAAACTGCCTTCCCTTCCCTTCAAGGGAAGGCATGGGGGTATGGCCTAATATTCTAATGAGCGGTGATGTCAGGGGCATGCTGTTGGGCATGACCTATTATGCTAATGATTTCCTGCTGGGCTTTTTCTACAAAAAAAGTCCTGCTCTTTCCTATCAAGTATATTAATTTCTAAATAAACCTTTATCTACTCTTTAATCAGGTTGCACACCACTGCTGTGTTAATTACTCTGCCAACATTTTCCATGAAAAGTTTATTGGATTGAGGGAGGGTTTCCCTAAGCAATAGTGTGATGGTGCAGTGTTTTATTCCACGTTAATTTCTGTATACATCAGTGCAACTAATCCAGGGGAGGTTTGCCACATATGCTCAGTACAGACAAGAGACACTTTGCTGTGAGTCTGTGTTGGCAAAACATTTCACACTCTGTCATAGATTTTTAAAGAGGGTCATTGACACATGTTTTAAAAGCACAATATTGACAAATACATCGTAAAAGGAGTGACACTCAAACAGCTAAATATACTGCCATTGATAAAACACGGTAACAGTGTTAGAAGTTTGGAAGACTTTGTACAGGGAAAGCTAAGAAAAACACTAATATTCGATACAAAGGCTCTGTCCACATGAGAGGATTAGGGCCGGGAGAGGAACGGAACGGGGGCGGAGCAAATGGGTGCGATCCCACTGCAACGTCTGGGAAGCGTACTGTCTCCGTCCCCAATCCGGCCCTTCCAGCGATGATCCGCACCAAAAAAGAACCACCTCCTGAGGTGGTTCTTTTCGAACGGCTGCAGCAACGCTGGCCGTGGGATTGCCGGTGCATTCTTTCACCAGCGCATCCCTGGCTCCTTGCCGAACTGCGCATGCTCCGACATGCGCAGTTCAGCAGACTCCCGTGCCTTTCTCCCCGTCTCCCAGGCATCTGATCATGCCGGGGAGCAAATGCACAGCGGCTCACGGGATCTGTATGATCCCGCCACCGCGTGCCTATTTAGGTGCGGCTTTTTAAAAGCCGCACTTTGGCCGTCCCTTCTTCCCTCGTGTGGCAGGGGCCAAATATTCTTTAAAAATGTGTATAAGATGTATGGGCAAATATTTGAAAAAAATTGTTTCGTTTAGTCTGGGGGCTTATTTATCATATCACAGTTCAGGAAGAAACATTTTAAGAATGGAATTGCCCATGGATTGTATAAAGTTGTCATATCGAATCCACCCATTGGTCCTTTAAGGTCACTATTGTCTTCTCTGACTGGCTCTCCAGAGTCTCAGGTGGAGGTTTTTCTCATCACGTACTACCCGATCCTTTTAACTGAAGTTGCTGGGAATCGAACCTGGGAACCTGGGCAGATTCTTTACCACCAACCAACACTCTTTAGCCTCCCCACATTCTTTGAATGCCTTCAAAAGCCAAGGCTCAGAACAGTTATCTTGAAGTATGTTCTCCACCACAACTAGGTTTCTATAGCGAACTCACACTAAAAAAAAAAATCCTCCACACATCATTTTTATCTGAAATTATTGTTAGAATAAGCGTTAGATTTAGGGCGGCCACCTCCAGGTGGTTGCTGGAGATCTCCTGCTATTACAACTGATCTCCAGGCAACAGAGATCAGTTCACCTGGAGAAAATGGCTGCTTTGGAGACTGGACTCTATGGCATTATAACCTGCTGAGGCCCCTCCTCTCCTCAAACCCTGCCCTCCCCAGGCTCCGCCCCACAAATCTCCAGGTATTTCCCAACCCAGAACTGGCAACCTTTGTTAGAAAAAGGGCAATACTGCATGGTTTGGGGCAATGGGGGTGATTTCTCAGTATGAGAGTAAGGGGATAAGCTGTTGTCTCCTTTTTTATGCTAAAGGGCTGTCCATTCTCTTTGTCTACAAATAATGTAAGGGTTTCCTCTAATCCAGCTCACTTCCATTTCCTCTTCCTTCCTCTCTCTCTGTCAGTGCTGCTTTCAAAGGAGCAGCATGCACAGATGTCATTCCCTTTCTTTTCTCAGGTAGTTGCCATTGTGGTGGTTTTACTGTGTCAGGAGCCAATGCTTGGCCCAGGCTTGACCTCACCCCAGCTGCCCAAGCTGAGGGCAGTGGGGTGTCTGACTCACCGATGTAAGGAAGGCCGGGAGAGATAGATGGCCAAGACCAATGTTCCCTCTAAGCTGTGAAGTCTTGTGAGCAAAAATTCTACTTTGTAAGTGAAAAGTACTCGGAAACGTGGAGTGATTCAGCAAAGAGTACTTTATTAGATCAGAACAAGACGAGAGAAGCCGGCACACAGGCCGGTATATATCCACAGAAACCCACCACCCTAAACACACCCCTAGTGACCCTATAGGTTATTTACAGTAGCCGGGAGTCTAATAGGCTCCCGGCTGTGGACCTGGCCCTGTGATTGGTGCGGGCTAGGATCCACTGGTCTATTGTTCTCGCCGGACGAAGCTTTGGGGTTAGCGCTAGGCCGCGGGGCTCAAACGGCCATGCACATGGTAATGGCGGCAGTACATTACATTGAGCCACTGACATTAAAGTTGTGAGCGAGCGATTTGGCTGCTGCATAAATTAGTTTGCTCTGGAGCCCTCCTTCCTGAGCGGAGACAAAAATGTGTGAGCCGGAGGCTAAAAAACTGTGAGCAAGCTCACACTAACTCAGCTTAGAGGGAATACTGGCCAAGACCCAGGCAGATCATGGCTCCAAACCCAGCTGAGCACAAGGCCAGAAGCTAGGCAGGAGCATGGTCAGAAGAAAAGAAAGAACCCAGATTTGGGGAAGGCCAAGATGGGAGAAGTTACGAGGAAGTCCTGAACAGCCAGGGGAAGGCTCAGGGCAGGGAGATAGGCAGCAGGGGGAAGAGGCAGGGAAGGCTTTCCAGGTGGAAGAGGAGGAAGGGGGCTGGATACAGGCCCAGGGACTCCCATAAAAGGGAAGGCATCACACTAGGCCATAAAATGAAGGACTGAGTTACAGAAGTAGTTGAGAGACAGGAAGCCAGTCCTGTGAAGGAAGAGGACTTGGCTGGTGTGACCCCCTCTCTTTCCCATCCTGAGGCCTCAGGGGAGGTGGCCTGACCTCAAACACAATGACAGAGGGTGGAAAGCCCTTGGTGGGGTGGATGGAGGCTCATATATGTTCTCTTCTATGTGGCCAGCTGTTTGGAAATGGGAACCATCTGCCAACTACAAGCCCTACTGGGCAGTGACCTTGGCCTATTTTACCTATAACCTGGGGCAGAAGCCCCATTGGGGAATGGTGCCCGGAAGAGCTACAGTTGGCATGTCCCAAGCCATTGAATGAGTATCACTGCCCTAAAGGAATGCTGAGATAAAAACATAACAGACAGATAAGACCAACAAAAACACAGTGTGAGAGTTGGTGTTATAGATAGTCTGGTGGAATTAAATGTGCTAGAGGGATTTGCCTGAGCTAGCAGATGTATGGTGGCCCACCAGGGATGCTATAAATGTGTTTTTACTGCTTGCTTGGGACTGCAAAAAGAGAAGATGTTCTAGAAATTGGCAAAATGAATGTAACAGGCCTGACAGAAATGGTGAGTCACAATGAATGAGGTGTTTATGATGGTATGGAACAGGTGTCTCCTTTGTTCTTAGTCATGTTTCTCTGAGCTGCCTAATTTAGAGGGGGGTTTTGCGTGAGAACAGTGCTAAGTTTATCTGAGGATGTTGTGCCAGATCCGTAATGTCTGGAAGTGCTCTGGTTGAAAAGTATGGAGATTTTTTTTAAAAGGGGGTGAGGGGAAGAATCTGTGTGCCAACATGCTTGGGGAAAGGAAAAGACAGCTAATTGGGGAGTGTGGTGGGTTGCTCAGAAGAACACTTCATCTGTCTGGTTAAAAAAAAAGCTGGTGTATATGGTGGGCACAACAGGGTCTCCAAACAAGACATTTGTTGTTGTTGTTACTTGCTTGGGTCTGTGGAAACAAGGAGTTGTTGAGCACTAGACAAATCACAATACACAGCTAGTGGTGGGCTGCAGTGTCCTGTCACTTTAATAGAGGCCTGATGTGGTATTTACCAGGTGATGAGATTCACCTCCATGTCATGAAAAGCTTCAGATGCCCACTGCTGCACATTAACAGCATGTTTCTTCAGACCAGTTGGCAACCCTAGTTACAAGCCGTGCAGACCCATTTTAGAGGAGGAGCTGTGGTTTGGTGGAAGAGCATCTGCTTGGCATGCAGAAGGTCCCAGGTTCAATTTCTGGTATCTCCAGTTAAAAGGACCAGGCAGTAGGTGACGTGAAAGACCTCCATCTGACACTCTGGAGAGCTGCTGGGAGACAATACTGACCTTGATGGACCGATGATCGGATCCAGGATAAGACAGCTTCATAGATGGCACTCATTGTAGGGATGAAGTCAGAGGTCATTTCGGGGGGGATCGCGGGGGATCGCAGTTCCCCCGGGTGAGGTACGGGGGGCAGGGCACATGACGAAGCCCCGCCCCCTGCTTCCGGCCACCCCGCTTCCGGCCCTCATTCAGCCAGGAGGAGGCAGGAGAAGATGGTGGGTAAATTGCTTCCTCCCTGCCTCTCCCCACCCCTGCCTGCCTGGGGCCAGGGAGGGCCTTCGCAGGGCTTCCTTGCACTCCTGCCGGCCTTGCAGGTCCACCGCCGGGCCCCTCATGGGGCTCGGC
>NW_015173715.1:314597-327600 GCF_001447785.1 Gekko japonicus | reverse complement strand
CTGGATGGCAATAAATGTGGAATTTAGACTACTGTGAGTCTTGTCAGTGAGCATGGAACCCTGATCCATGTCTGGTTTATTGCAGGCCTCATCCTTTCCGGTAGCACACCCTGCCACCCCCACCCCCCAAGGCCCCTATCACAGATGGATTGTGTAGGTTCAGTGGGATAGTTGTAGGTTTTAGGCAGGGAGCTGGTCTAAGTGTTACCAGCTGGCCTCTCCACAGAAACAGATTGGGATTAAGAGTGGAGGGCCTTTTTAAGTAAGACAGCTTGCCCATTTAGGGAGGGCTGCTTTTCCACTTTTAACAGGTAGATTTTTTTAAACAAGCCAGTTTATGAAAGGTGAGAGCTTTAATATATTTATTGCAGGGACATCCAAGTTTGTTTGATTTTCAATTGAGGACCACAGGATCTGGAAGGCACTGTGTCACACATCCATCCCCAGTCTTAGCCATTCAACAGCCCCAACATCGTCACTGAATAGTGGACGCAACTCAAGTGTGAGTTAAGTCCATTGGAGGCTCTATTCATACCATTGTGTCAGCCCCTCTTTGGCTGCACTTTACCCGGGGAACTGCAAGCTCCACCAATGGTGCGCTGTGCCAGCAAGCCCTGAGGGTGCAGAATCATCTTTCAGGTCACAGCAGGGCATGGCCTTGACAGAGTCTACTTGGGAGTCAGCCAGCTTGAAGGAACCCAGCCAGCTCTCAGCAGCAAAAGCCAGCTGACCTAAGTTCCTACCAGAGACAACCCTGACCCTGAGACCCAGGAGAGCTCTGACAAAGGAGCAGGGAGACCAGTTCGCACTGACCTTCTTAGAGGAGGTTGGCTGGGGCAATCAACCCTTTAATGAAATCCAGGGGGGAGGGCCAGTGAGCTCACCAATCCAAGGCAAGAATCCATTGGCCCATGAGCCTATCGGTTCCCAGGAATGGGTTGGGGAGGGAGGATTGGCTGAGCCCAGGGTTGGCCCTCCCTTGCTGAAGTGTTTAAAAAACGTGTCCAAGAGTAGCCAGGGAAGAAGAGCCATACCCATTCCCTGGCATGTGGGAAGAGATAGCAGAGGGTGGAAACTGGGTGAAGAGAAAACCCCTCCTCTTCTTGCCCAACTAAAACAAACCGTGGAGGGTGAGATAACCCTGGTCTCAGACTCTACCCCGGTGGAACCTGACACTTTCCTTTTCCTTTTTATCAGTAATTCTCCATAACGCCCCAGATTCATGATGTGATTGTCGTGGAATTCAACTTGAACAGCTCTATTTTATTTTATCTTATGTGTTTGTCTGCTTATCTATTATTTATTTACTTGCTAAAAGTCTCATACTGGCTGTATCCTGGGATCGAGCAGGATACATTTGCCATGTGGGCCACGTTTCAGATTCCTGCGCTGTATTGATTTAAATCTTCTTGGATGATTTGCAATACATGAAGGAAGAAGGAAAAAAAAGCACCCATGGATTTACTCCAAGCAACTTTCCTGATCACATAGCGGAAAGCAATGCCAGCAGCCAAATTCAACCGATGTGCAATCACCACAACAAAAGTTGCTGGATCTAGTAATTACCAGCAGGAGAAAGTTATCACTTCTTCCTTCAGGGGTTTCCAGGAAGTTAGCCCAGGAGTAGAACCTGCAAGGCAAATTTAATTGAAAACAGAATTTCTTCAACTCATAGTCTTCCACCATACAGCATGATACAGGGAAGTTTTATATCGGTGAGCACAAAGGTAGAACAGCCAACAGGAACTTTCATCAGATAGTCTCAGTGAGTTTGTGGTGAACCAAGTCACACTTCTCCAATCTAATAAAGTGCTGAAAGCTTCCATTTCACTCCTCTTGGAAAAGGAATTCAGTTGCAACAAACTGGTGGTAGAAAAGGAGTAGAAAGGGAGGTGGTACAGAATTTTAGAATTTCACTCTGTACATGCTTCAGAGGCAAGCAATGTCTTCCCAAACCCTCCTACCCTCCTGCTAGAGCGCCATCCTGTGGTGTGTAATACAACACAAAACAAAAACAAATCCTGCAAAGGCTGAGTGCATTGATTTCTATACAAAGATTAATCAAAGAGATAATTTATTCTCTGTAATTTGCAGAAGGCCTGGACAAAACAAAAACAAATCCTGCAAAGGCTGACCGTTACAAAAGAGTGCATTGATTTCTCTACAAAGATAAATCAAAGAGATAATTTATTATCTGTAATTTGCAGAAGGCCTGGTGAGTGGGAGCTCTCCTGACCTCCTTAGGAAGGATGTTCCACAAGACAGGAGCCAAAATGGAGAAAGCACACGAATGGTCACTCTCCAACATTTCCGGCAGAAGCTCTGCTTCAGGATGCCTTTGAACATGAACATATTGCTTAAAAATATTTTTCCTCTGTACACACAGTTTATCTTCAGTCATGCAGTGAAGATCCTTGTGCTGTGGTGGCGGCTGATGCCAAACTAAAGTTGTTGTTGATGTTGTTTTTTTTGGGGGGGTCTACATAGCTAATTGTAAGGCCTGCTGGGCCAAAGCCCCTTCTGTCCCCACCCACTTTCTAAAAACACTTGGTTAGCTCCAGGAAAGATGTCAGGGGATGCTATGGTGCCACAGGGCCACACTGGGGACTCCTGCTGTACTGTTTGGATTCGTATAAAGTAACCCATCGAACTAGATCACGCTACTCATGAGAACCCATCAGTGGGTTCTCACATATTCCTAGTTCTACCTGAAGAGCAGATCTGAGAAAATAGATTGTGCAAAGAGATTGATGGGGACCCTTTGACCTTGTTTCCTGAGGACTGCTGGCTGAGACAGTGTGTCAGAGTTTTTAATCTGACAGTTCCTAACCTCTGAACAGCTTTCTCAGCTTATCTATGACACACACACACCCACATGGATAGATATAGCTGGTGTTATCTCTGAAGAACTGAACCATCTTCACCCACAACTTCTGAAAGAAAAGTTGTACAACTGGGAATCGGTTTGTATACAATCTACATGTTGCTTGAATTGACCATTGTTGTCCATCCCCATGGGAGCTGTATTTCATGAAATGTCTCCTGTGTGAAAATTCGGTGGTTGAGACCCCACAGTGAATTTCCAGAGAGAATGCCTCATGACGTTTTGAAAGAAGCTGGAAGGCTTAGCTTTTTAGGGAAGTCTCTGAGAAGACCCTTCCTTCCTTCCTTCCTTCCTTCCTTCCTTCCTTCCTTCCTTCCTTCCTGATTTTACCATGGTAGCTGTCACGTCTCACTGTTCGGCTTCATTAGTCTCTTCTGTTTCTCAGCCAGATCTAGCCAACAGGGAGTCTGGGGAGGACTTGGAAGCAAGTAACAAATACCTCAACCCTTTGGCTGGGGAAATGTCTGAGTTGTTGACAGCTGCAGATGCCCTCCAGGGTTTACAGCCAGAGCCAGTGATAAGCACAAGCTCTTTGCCAGAATTACAACCCAACACTGAGGGGGTGGAGGAGATTCCCCCACCCACACTGTTAGAGTGATGGAGGGAGAAGAGAGCAAAACAGAAGCAGAGGAGAACTCAGCCAAGTGATCACAGCTGGAGGAGCTGATGGCTCATTTTAGGAACAAGCAACACCTGTTCAGGGAGTGGGGGCTGCTGCAGTCCCATAAATACCAAGCAGTTGCAGCCAGTCCCTTGCTGGCCACAAAGTTTCTGCCACCTTCCTGCTGTGACTCCTGGGATCAGCCTTGCTTCCCTGTGCTTTGACCTTCATGTTGGACCTGACCACACGTTTTGGATTTTGCCTTGTGGACTCTGCCTTGTATCATGATTCCATGAATAATGACGTCTGTTCTGGAGCCGACCATGCCTTTTGGACTTTGCCTCTCGGTCTTTGCCTTGTATTCTTGACTGTGTGCAATGACCCCTGTTCTGGGCCTGACCAGCCTTTTGGACTCTGACCCTTGTCAGACGGCCTATCTGTTCTGTTCTAGTAACTGGTTACTAATGGAATTTTTCTGTCATTTCAGACAGACCTGTTTTAGTAAGCAGCTGCTAATGGAATTAATTTACCTATTCAGTCAATCCCGCTTTTGTCACGTTGGGGAAGTGTGCCTGAGCTGCTGTTGATGAAAACTGCTTTTTTCTGTTTTCAAACCCTTCTTTCCACTTCTGAATTGCTGTGGTGTGCTGTGTGAAATGCCCCATAGTGATTCCCGTAACGCCACTTTCTTTCCCCTCCCCTTTCCACTCCCCACACGTGATCTTCCTTGACCTTTTTTAAAAAAAGGTTCTAATGTTTGCGCTAAAACGCTAAACAAATATAACAACTCGGTGTTATAGTGGCACCATAGAGATGCCTGGAGTCTCAGCCCCTTTTGTAATCTCCCCTCCCCAAGCCCCCAATTGCAGCTCAGCAATGCAAAGAAGAGGAGAAAATCCACTTTATCCCAAGGTGCAGCTCTCCCCAACAGTGCTTTCCCAGTGTGCTTGGAAGGGTTGCCAGGTCCTTCTCGATTAAAACGGGGTAGGTGAGAGTAAGGTTGCCAGCTCCAGGCATGGAAACTCCTGGAGATTTGGGGATTGGACCTGGTGAGGGCAGAGACCTCAGTGGGATACAATGCCATACAGTCCACCTTCCAAAGTAATCATTTTCTCCAGGGGAATTGGTCTCTATAGTCTGGAGCTGTGCTTCATTCTGGAGGATCCCCAGGTCCCTCCTGGTGGCTGGCATCCCTAATTCAGGGAGACTTGGGGGAGGAGGAGGAAGAGGAAGAAGAGATTTATACCCTGCCCTTCACTACCCGAAGGAGCGGCTTACCATCTCCTTTCCCTCCCCCTCCCCACAACAGACACCCTGTGAGGTAGATGGGGCTGAGAGAGCTCTTTCGAGAACTGCTCATGAGAGAACAGCTCTGAAAGAACTTGTGACTGACCCAAGGTCACACCAGCAGTTGCATGTGGAGGAGTGGGGACTCAAACCCGGTTCTCCCAGATTAGAGTTTGTGCTCCTAACCACTACACCAAACTGGAAAAAAAAATTAAAAATCCAGGCAGCCTTGCTTCTGAGTACACTCGGGCTGAATATCTGTCCCCAAAGTGTGTGCAGGGCTCCCTGAGCATAGACCTTGGCTAAAGTGTGTGTGGGGGGGGTTGATGTTAACCAGTCTACAGAGATCAGTTCCCTTGGAGCAAATCCATGCTTTGGAAGGCAGACTGTATGACATTGTACCCTACTGAGGTCCCTGTCCTTCCCAGGCTGTTTGAGAGCTTCCCGTGATTGACACAAGAATAAATGTACTGAAGCCAATGGGGCTACTCTCATGTAAATTTCCACATAATGATGCGTATGCTTTTCCCATGTATTCAAAGCAAACGAGGCCGAGAGTGAATCCAAGTATCCCTATGGTGCTGCTATGGCACTGGTGCTAATTTGGTTTAGCACTCACATAAGAATGGTAAACACACACACACACCCTCAGAGAAAAGCATGGCAAAAAAGGGGTGGAGGGGAAGCGGCACTGTTTGGAATGACATAGTGCTTCAGAGACGGCTCATTAACTGTAGGAAAATTGCTATGTGAAACACATAAGAACACAAGAGAAGCCAATGGTGGATCAGGCCAATGGCCTATCCAGTCCACACAGTGGCCAAACATGGCGGGTGCCATCAGGAAGTCCACGAGTGGGGCCAGGACACTAGAAGCTCTCCCACTGTCCCCCCAGCACCAAGAATACAGAGCATCACTTGCCCCAGACTGAGAGTTCCTATCTATACCTTGTGGCTAATAGCCACTGGTGGACCTCTGCTCCATATGGTTATCTAATTCCCTCTTGGAGCTGTCCATGCTCATAGCCGCCACCACCTCCTCTTGGCAGTGAATTGCAACTTAATCACTCTTTGGGTGAAGAAGTACTTCCTTTTATCTGTTCCAACCCGACTGCTCAGCAATTTCATTGAGTGCCCATGAGTTCTTGTATTGCTTTACCCAATGACATGCCAGCAATGAGTAACATCTGGTTTAGAATGGTAATGTGAAAAGGGTCTCTGCCTAATATCTGGACGCCTTGTGCAGCAACCTCTGTTCTGAACTGGACTTCACTCTGTGGACTCACCTGGGGTCCTGACTCCTTTTGTGCCTTGACCATTGGGCCGGATCTTGCCATGCTACCTGACCTTTGTGCCTTGTTTCCTAGACCTCTTGCATTAGGCTGGGACTGTCTCTCGAAATCCAGATGTCAGGGCTTTCCTGTGACTCACTGGCAACGGCCTCTTGGCCCTGACCATGGGGCACGACAGTTGCTTTGCTGTGGTGGAGTTTATTCATTTGTTTTATGACAGTTTTTTTATTATGATTTTTATTCTGTTTGTAAGCCACCTTGAACTGCCAGAGAGATGGTATAGAAATGTTTTAGCTAACTAATGAACCAACAAACTAAATATCACCATGTGTAGGCTTTATCTCTGCAAAGAGACAGTTGGCTGCTACATAGCGGAAGGAAGGAGAAAACTGGCTTCCTAGTAAATGTGTTCCGGATTTCAGCTAATATCTCTGGTCAGTTTTTACTTTTGATTAATCCTAGTGCTTACCTGGCTCTAAACCCTCCATCTGTTTGATTTAGCATGGGTTTTCTGGTATCACAGGGAATGCCTTTACTCCTATGTATCGCCTCCTTCACTTGGATTGGCAGGAACAGCTGTGTTTTATCTTTCCTATAACATGTTATCTGGGTGTGTGTGTGGGGGGGGTGCCCTTAAAGACAACCCAATAATGGCAATTAGTTTAGAATGTAGTTGCCCAATAATTGTCAGGGGCTAGCTGATTGAAACACATCTTGCCCATTTAAAAACTGCCACTTTGCCTCCCAGTTTTCCCCCCAGTTCAGCTCAAGGCGTGGTTATAACCTTTAAAGCCCTTCATGGACTAGGACTCACATATCTGACGACTATGGGCACTCTCACACATGCTAAATAATGCAGTTTCAGTCCACTTCAGAGACCATTTGCAAGTGGCTTTTGCCATTTCACACATTAAAATCCATTTCCAAAGTGGATTGAAAGTGTGTTATTTAGTGTGTGTGACCGCAGCCAAGTGAGATATTTAGTGTGTGTGAATGCACCCTCTCTCTCCTCATACGTCCCTAGGCACCAGGTAGTCTTTTACTTGCTATCTTTTGGTTGTCTACTTAGCATCTGTCAGAGCCTGGTCCTTATCAATAGTGCCTTCCACTCTGTGGAGTAGGCTTTGTGGGAAAAATGAGGTGGGTAATTTCCTTAGAAGCTGCTGGTGGTGGAAAGTATTGTCAAGTCACAGCCAACTTATGTTGACTTGGTGGGGTTTTCAAGGCAACAGCCAAACAGAGGACCCGGTCACAACGCAGGAAAAGCCAGGGCAGAATTGCGGCTTTTTAGAGCCGCAGCAAAAAAGAAGTGTGGCAGCGGGATGAGACAGATCCCCCGAGCCGCCGCACATATGCTCCCCAGCAGGATCAGATGCGAGGGGGAAGCCCCGGACAGGAGAGTCTCAGATGTAACTGGTATAACAAGATCCGTGACAAATATATTACTCCTCTTATAACAGATATGGTGGGACAATCAGGTGCTGAGCAATGTAACCGATTGTTAATTGATGGGAACCGGACAATTACCGAAACTGTGGCAAAATTTTGGGTAGCATGCTACTGCATCCGAAATACACAATCAAATGTATAATAATAGTTGCCTAATAGTCTCTGTTTTATGTTCTTCTTTTACTTATTACGCTCAACTGTATTTTTATAGAATTTTGTTTTACTGTCCTAAATTCAGTTATATGAATGTTATATTTAAGCATGTGTGTTCTATGGCTTGTTGCCGTAATAAATGACTGACTGACTGACTAACCAGAGTCAGCCCCGCTTAGCTTCTGAGACCTGCTGAGACTGGGCTAGCCTAGGGTATCCAGGTCAGTAGAAGCTACTAGGAGGTGCTTATTTTTATTTTATTTATATCCTGCTTCTCTCCCTAATCAGGAACCCAAAGGTGCTATAAGGCTGTCTTGTTAGAGCTTTTAATAGTTTGAATCACAGGTGTTTCTTGGTGGGGGGAGGAGTATAACTGGAAACTCAATCGTGTCTGATTTTAAATTGGAATCGAAGGCCACCATAAGCCACAAGGGAAAGGCAGAGTTTAAAAATTGTAATAATAAGTAAATTTTAGCAAGAACAGTCCAGTAAGCCCCCAAAGTAGTATATAACAAAGCATCACTCTGTTACTTCTCTTAGCCAACAGGATCATTTGGGATTTCCCATTGGCAAAAGACCATTAAGATAAAAGCGACTGAGAAACAGGGTACTTGCTTCTTAAATGGAGGGATATGAGTAATTAAATATAATTAAACGTTAAGATCATTGTTTGTAAGCCCCTAATCTGGGTGTATGAACTATAACGGTACAGAAGGAACCTCTGCACAAACTCAGAGGCACTCTTTTATAACAACTTTAATGCTGATGCTTGGTATTCAAAGCTTTGGAGGGGGGTTAAACCTTGGTGAATTGTGGTTAAGTGAAACTGACTTTTTCCCCATTTTGTTTAACACAACTTTCTGTTGACTTTTTGTTAGCTTTCCCCCTGTCCCCCAAAGTTGCATTTTATTACTAACTAGTGACAAATGTTAACTTCTGTAGCTGTTTTTTTTTGGGGGGGGATATATAGAGTGTGTTCAAATGAACAGTAATAGAAATGAAAGTTCATTTCTATCGAATGAACATCTTTGGCGTGTGCATTAGCCCCACACATTAATCGCTTCCATTTGTTACCATAAAAAAATGCTGAAGTTTACTAAAATACCGATGTGGAGAATTTCACAGATAAATTAGGCTGGTATGATAGATTTAGTGGCCGTTATGTGCCTTGGTTGGGAAACCCAGCTGCTGGTTCTCCGAGGCAAAAACAGAGAAGATGATTTGCGGCAGAGAAACAGGGGGTGTGAAGACTTCACTCTCTCCCTGTTCATTTGCTGTCCTTCGCACCACCTCCCTTCCAGCTTTGCTCCCAGCTTGAGTTCCAGATCCATTCTTCCATCACAAGAGACCCCTTCTCCTGGCCATCTTTATCCCCTGCAAACAGGATTACCACCGTCCAGCTATATCTCCAGATGACCAAGATTATCCCCCCTGAAGAAAATGGCCGCTTTGGAAGGTGGACTCTGTTGCCTTATATGTTGCTGAGGGGGAGTCCCTCCCCTCCCCAAACCCCACCCTCCCCAGCCTCCGCCCCCAAATCTCCAGTTGTTTCCCAACACAGAGCTGTCAACCAGGCCCATAGCTGCAGTGAGGCCTCTGAGGGCCCAGCCTCCTCAAGTTCCTCCCAAGGCCCCCGACTTTGGGAAAGAAGTTTGGGGAGGAGGCAGTACTCACCTGCATTCTGAGTCACTAATTCGTGGCTTGGAGTGGAGGTGCGCGGCCCCCGCTTCTCCCCCAAGGGTTTTAAAGGGACCCTTTAAAATGCTTTGAGGGAGAAGTGGAGGAGGGGGAGACCACAAGTTTCAGAGCCCTCTGACTTTTTAAAAGCCCCCCCCCCTATTTTAAAAATCCTGGCTATGAGTCTGCTGGCAACCCTACCTGCAAAGCACCTGCCACTGCAGCAGGAAAAGTTGCTGGCTTTTCTGTTGGTGGAAGAGAGATTCAGCAATGGTTAGTAGCCATGATGACCAAAGAGATCCAGCACGTCCAGAGGAAATCAGCCTCTGAATACCAGTGCTAGGAGGCAATATCAGAAGATGTCTTGGCTTCCATGGCATTTTCTTGGTCCTTCGGAGCAACTGGTTGGCCACCGCTTATTTACTTCCTATGTATTTACTTCACCAGTTTGGTGTAGTGGTTAGGAGTGCGGACTCTAATCTGGGAGAACTGGGTTTGATCCCCCACTCCTCCACATGCAGCTGCTGGCATGATCTTTAGTTAGGCACAGTTCTCTCAGAGCTGTTCTGAAAAGAGGAGTTCTTTCAGAGCTCTCCCAGCCTCACCTACCTCTCAGGGTGTCTGTTGTGGGGAGGGGAAGGGAAAGGAGATTGTAAGCCACTTGGAGACTCCTTCGGGTAGTGAAGGGCAGGGTATAAATCCAGTCTCTTCTTCTTATACCCCACCTTTCTCCCCAATGGGGACCCAAAGCAGTTTATATCCTTCTAATTTACTTCATTTTATCCTCAAAACAACCCTTTGAGGTAGGTTAGGTTGAGAGTGTGTGACTGGCCCAAGGCCTCTCAGTAAGCTCCTATGGCAGCATTTAAACCTGGCATCTCCCAGAACATCATCTGACACTCTAACCTGTACACCATACTGTGTGAAATATGATATTGGACCACTGGTCTGATCCAACAGGGCACCTCTTGTATTCTTAAGTTCTATTTACTTCAGGCTTTAGATGTTATAATGTGTGTTGTTTCTATTCAGTTGGTGATGGGTTGACTAGCTGGAATCTCTCACGCATTGGTAAACTCAGAACAAAAAGACGTTATCAACTCAATCCCATGGCTATTTACCTGGAAGTAAGGCTTACTGAACTTCCATTGGACTTCTTTTCAAGTAAAAGTTCTGATTATAGCTGTAATTTACCCGCAGTAGCACAAAAGGGCAATCTGGTGTACAGATCAAGGTGTGCATCTGTATGGTTCTATGTACACAGGATAAGGTATACATCCATTCTCTTTCAGCTTTACTCTCATATGTAAAGTCTATTGATGCCACGTGATGGGGGAATCATGGGAAAAGATTGGGGATCATGGGAAATCACATGCAAAGATGCCTTATCGCTCCCATGGTTTTGCTCCTGAAACCATATAGTGCTCTTCTGTATCATTTTTTTTGGTTTGGCTTCTGCTACCATCATTAAGGACAACTTCCCTCCTTTTTAATTTCTGGACATATAATGCGAAAATTGATTATCCAAACAACTGTCTGCTGAGGCTAGAAATCACGACGCTTGAATTACTTCTTGAGTCCTGCTATACATAATAAATGTTTCTCTCAATGTAGCTGTACTTATTGCTGACCAGCCCAAGGGCAGCTTATCTCTGTTACCAAGATTATAGGCAGCATTCCGGTTAATAAATCTCCATTATGTAATTGCCGGTCAGTGCCGAGGTGCTCTATGTCCAAATTCAGGACAGAGAGACTGCAGCTCAAGTGCTTTTCAGTAGCAAAGGGCAATTAAATAATGGTGATTGGTTATACACAACAAAGCGCAGGATTATTTGTCTTTACATAAAGAGGTGTCTAAAGGGCTCTGAACAAGGAGCCTCGGGTTTCTTTCCTTAACAGGATGCCTCTTGGGAAGGGTCATTTAGCACATGAAAATCACTTCCACTTAATCGGTCAAGATTTCTCCAGGTTCAGGAAACCCACAGAATGAACTAATGAGCCCCATATGAACTCAGGCTACAATTGACATGTTCATGACATCACTTTGGGGAGATGTCATTATAAGGGGAAGCGGAGGTGGAAATGTGTCCCTGGAGTTCTGGCTCCCATAATCCAGTTCTCCTTGTTAATGCTTTTCTAGGAACTCTCGGTGGGTATTGCATGGAAACAACTCAGGGGTCATTTCGTAGAAAAAGAGCTAGGGAACTCTTTAGCATAACTCATTAGCATATGCCACACCCCCTGACATCACCGGAAGTGTGTCATAAGGCCACAACCTCTGACATCACCGGAAATGTGTCAAAAGACCACACACCCCGCCCCCAATGGTCCCGGGCGCCACCGCCGGCCTTGCAGCTCCACTGCTGAGCCCCATGAGGGGCCCGGCGGTGGACCTGCAAGGCCGGCGGGAGTGCAAGGAAGCCCCGCGATGGCCCTCCCTGGCCCCAGGCGGTCAGGGGTGGGGAGAGGCAGGGAGGAAGCAACTTACCCTCCCTCTTCTCCTGCCTCCTCCTGGCTGAATGAAGGCCGGAAGCGGGGCGGCCGGAAGCAGGGGGCGGGGCTTCGTCATGTGCCCCGCCCCCCATACCTCACCTGGGGGAACTGCGTTCCCCCGCGTTCCCCTCTGAAATGACCTCTGAAACAACTTATGCGTGTGAACTGATTCTCAGATAAATACCTCTGCAGGAATGACCACTAAAGGATATTTGTGGTTCAGTCTAGGCAGGTCCCAATTTGGGCTTGCCAGCCTTCAGGTGGGGCATGGAGATCTCCCAGGATTACAACCGTTCTCCAGATGACAGAGGAAATGGCAGCTTTGGAGGATGGACTCTATGGAATCAAATCCCCCACTGAGCTTCCTCCACTCCCCAAACTCTCCCTTCTGCAAGCTCTACCCCCTCCCCCCCAGTTCTCCAGGAATTCCCCAAACCAGTGTTGGCAACCCTAGTCCAAGCACTGGTGTGGAGAGGGTAATGAATGCATGGGATTGTAACCCAGGGATTCTGATTTCAAGGCAGTTACCATGGTATAGTTTCCTCATGACACTGCAAAATTAACAGACTTCTTTATGATTCCTGTATATAGGAAGGAATTGGGCAGGAGGACACATACTGGGGATTTTTGTACTGGCCACAGATGGTCTTTTGGTCCTGAGTGTACAGTTCCATCTTAAGCGCAACTCTGCTTCCTATGGCACTGACTCCCTCGATCTCATTGCATTGCCTTGGACATCAGATGAATCAGGTCAGTTTATGCATCACTTATAATTGGGACATGGACCTCACCAGGGCTACTTTTGGGCAGGAACGCACAGGAACGGAGTTCCGGCTGGCTTCAGACTTGGCCACACCCACTACAATCAAAACCACTGTGTGCGTGGCTACAGAGGGAAGGCCTGGAGAGTGACCCCCCCAGTGACTCCAAGGTGGACAGACCGGGGGGGCCTGGAAGGATTGAGGAGGCATTTAAATGCCTCCCTGTGCCTTCCCCGACCTATCTAAGGGCCGACTTGCCCGGGTTCCCCGCAGCCGCGGGGCATACAGGCAAGCTGAGGGAGGCATGGGGGTGTGGCCTAATATACTAATGAGATGTGCTGTCATGGGTGTGGCCTAATATGCTAATGAGTTCCTGCTGGGCTTTTTCTACAAAAAAAGGCCTGGAC
>NW_015173715.1:306872-314546 GCF_001447785.1 Gekko japonicus | reverse complement strand
TCCCTCCCTCCCTCCCTCCCTTCCTCCCTTCCTCCCTTCCTCCCTTCCTCCCTTCCTCCCTTCCTTCCCTGTATGAATTCGCTCTTATAACTTGTATATGTCAGATTTCTATTTAACCATGGTCTGTCAGGGATTAGGTTTCCGATCATTCCTCAAAATGTGGTTAAATATAAATATGAACAGATGGGGGCACATTCAGAAGAAAGCTTGATCATTGGAGAATGACAGGAAATATGTCAGGGGCTCTAATCCGAGGCTTTGGCAGGGCTATGTTTTGGTAAAAGGATTTTGTACAACTCTGACAGATGAAGGAGCTGTCTCAATGCCAATGGACAGGTGGAAAGTCAGAGGCAAGGTAACAGTCTTCAGAGGTAACGTAGCAACAAGCCTTAAGTAAGTGGATGTAGGACTGTAGATTAAATCTAAGATGACATTGAACTAAATGACTAGTTTGTTTTCGAGAAAGGAAGGCACTGATTTGAATAGATATTCTTGTTTTTAATAAAAATATCATCTGACTGATAGATGGATCTTCTTACATAGTAATAAACTGAATGCAGCAATATCCAGAAAGCAAGACATTGTGTTCCCTAGAACCCTTGCTCATGAAACAATTGACCATTCAATCAATTGTCCTACTTTTAAAAGAGGACATTATTGATTTTTCAAAGGGTGGTTAAAGAATACACTTTCCTGTATATCAGGGAAGATGATCTTTCATACCCATAGGCAGGCCAGGATTGTATTAAGGTGAAGAAAACTGGATGATTACAGAGTCATAGCTTTTTAAGAGTTGAGGGGACAACTTGCCAGATTTCAAAATAATAATTATGCTTTTGTCATTTTAGGGGAAATCACTTCTTGAATTCACTAATGTACCTCTAAAATTAATCTTACCATGTTTTGATAATATATCCCCAAAGAGTACATCCTTACCCTGTGGCCCTTGGGTGTAAGGAACTATAAACTAGTGTTGAGAGAGATAATTGCTGCTGAGCCAATGCACCATATTTACATGTTGTGTGTGTGTGTAGGGGGGAGGCTTTTGCAAGAACCAAGGTCTGAGTCAGTAAATCCCAGTCCCTCATGTGAGATGTGTTGTCCATGCACTGGAGGAATAGAGACCCCACGTTGGTGTGTGGGTCTTAAAGGAGAAGACTTGAATGGGTTTTCAACAGACAGTAACATGTGGAAACAACATTTGTTCCCATCTTTGTTAGTTTGTGCCAAGTGTCCTTTCTGTGGTATTCCAATCACCAAAGTCTCCTCATGAGTGTCTTAAGTACGTTTAACACGGTGCTTGAGAGATATGGCACCCTGTTGTGTGTTGTGTTATCTCACATACAGGTATTCTGGCAGGGTTCATCTAAGGGAAGATGTAATTGGCTGGAGACTTCAAAATCCTAAACTGTGCTGTGACTGTTTTGGCATGGTGGAATGGAAGCAGGAGGGCTTTGATATTAACTCCTGTTGAGTTCAGTTGGAGGTGGTTATACTTAAATTGGCATTATTGAAGGTGTATTGGCAGTGTGAATTGGATATGGGCTGGGGAGGCTTTGTCTACCACCAAAGCCCGAGACTTCCTCCAACAAACTCTTGCCATCAGCCCAGTGTTCCCTCTAAGCTGAGTTAGTGTGAGCTAGCTCACATTTTTTTTAGCCTCCGACTCACACATTTTAGTCTTCGCTCGGGAAAGATGGCTCCGGAACAAACTAATTTATGCAGTCGCCAAATCGCTCGCTCACAACTTTAATGCCAGTAGCTCACAAAGTAGAATTTTTGCTCACAAGACTCCACAGCTTAGAGGGAACATCACCCATTTCTCACCCCTATGTGGGCAAATCTATGCTGGTGTAAAGGGATACCAGTTTGACAGTAGTGGAACACTGTGTTGGTGTATCTCCAGATACAATGGTCTGTTTCTGATTTTCACGAACTGGTGCTATCTAAGGAGTTTACAGATTGGCTCTAGGATTGCACTCTTAAACTTTTAAGTCCCTCTTAGTGGGAAGCGACAGCTAGGCACTCATGGCTGCCATGAGCAGTGTTCCCTCTAAGCTGAGTTAGTGTGAGCTAGCTCACAGTTTTTTAGCCTCTGGCTCACAGATTTTTGTCTTAGCTCAGGAAGAATGGCCCCAGAGCAAACTAACTGATGCAGTAGCCAAATCACCTGCTCACAACTTAAATGCCAGCAGCTCACAAAGTAGAATTTTTGCTCACAGGACTCCACAGCTTAGAGGGAACATTGGCCATGAGTGCTTTTCTTCGTTTCTTGCTAGAGACAATCCACAGGCTTCCACTCGCCTGTTGCCACAGGCGGGCCTCCCGAATTGCGAGGGAGTGCACTTCCAGGGAGTGCACCGGAGCTCGAGAGCCCCCAAGTCTCCTCGAAAGATAACGAGAAGCCAGTGGTGCCTGGGAGCGAGTCCCGCCTCTGAAGGAGGACATGTTCTAATGTCAATATTAAGTCCTTCAACCCATTGGCTTATGATTCTGTCACTAGAATAGCCTTATTTTAATAACAAACACTTTAAAAAAACTCCATCAATTCTGTTGAAAAATTCACACACACACAAAAAAAGTTGCTTCAGGGGCCATGAAGGTTAACCTTCATTAGTTTCATAATAGATCCGCCCCTGCCAATGGCAGACTATCAATGAAATAAACAAATCATAGTCATAGGAAGTATCTTACGTATGGCAGTAATCCCTCATAGGGCATGGCCCAGATAGTCGGAGGGGGAAACCACATGGTTTCCCCCCCCCGACAATCTGGGCCATGCCCCCAATGTGCCCTATGTCCTGCAGCACTTCCGGTGATGTTCTGGTGGCGCGCACGCGCACCCACCCACAGCCAGCTCTCGGACCCAGCGAACGCTCCCCCGCCGGTGAGTAATTACAATTTGGCAACCCTACCACACAACCATTGGATCATCTTGCTGTTTTGTTAGTTCACATCAGGAGCCACCTTGAGCAGCATTCAACAGGCTGGCTATCCACTTCTACTGGCTTTCCTGCATCATTTATTTCATAATGCTATGGGGCCTTTGACAGGCAGGAGGCGCCTTCCTCTGTTGATGATGTTCAAAGGCTATCATCCTATGCAAACATGCTTGCAGCAGTCTTCCTGCAAGTTAACCCCATTGACATCCCTAGGGCTTACTTCCACATTGCACCCTCAGGCTGTAAGCCAGACGTCTCCACTTGGCCCTCTTGCTCACAACAAGTAGCAATTGTTTCCAGATGAGTCACTTGCCAACTCAGTGCTCAGACGTCAGTTCTAATAGATCCAGGCAGGTTGGCTAATAACATTGGACAGTATCTGCCCTTACCCTGGAATAAATTCCTCCAGCTCATGGAGTTTTCCTCTAACATAAGTGGTTCTTCCTTTGATGGAAGAGTCAGCTAAGTTGGAGGAAGTCTCCTTAAGCTGGAGGAAGGCTTCAAAATTGTTTATTGGAGTAGTATGATACATGTCACTTCTCAGCAAGATCCCACTAACCAGGAGCACCAGTAGAATATCAATTCCTGCCTGCTAGCAAAGAAAACCAACCCAGTGAAGATTCCTTTTGAAGTAATTTTACCATGCACCGAGATAAAAGACCATATTTGCCAGTTTGTGATCCCCCCCCCGAAACATGCCCCCCCTCTGTTTCACTGCTTTTGCTTTAGGGGTTGAATTAGTTGTTGTTATTATTATTAGTTGAAACAAATGTACGGTCACCTTCTGCGGTTCCTGGTCCAGTGGATTTGTAGATCTGGTTTCCCCTTCCTTGTTTTCACTTCCCGCAAGTGGTTTGCCTCTTTGTTCCGTTCATCTAAAGACAGGAGAGTCTCTTTGTGCTGGAAGCCAAATGCTCTCTCTGTTGACAACTGACATTAATACCAACACTGTATCACTTTGGACATCGCAACTCTGAAGATAAAAGAATATTAAAAGTTGCTGTCAGAAGCCATTTGCACTGCCTGACTCTGTAGACAACATCTTGGCTTAAATAAACCCCAAACTTTCTGAGCACGTCAACAATTCCCCCCCCCCACAATAGTCTGAAAGAATGCTGAGTTAGAAGTTCAGAAGAAGAAGAGTAGGTTTTACACCCTGCTCTTCACTACCTGAAGGAGTCTTAGAGCAGCTTACAACCACCTTCCCTTCCTCTCCCCACAACAGACACCCTGTGAGGTAGGTGGGGCTGAGAGCGTTCTGAGAGCACCGTGACTGACCCAAGGTCACCCAGCTGGCTTCATATGGAAGAATGGGGAATCAAATCCAGTTCTTCAGATTAGAGTCTGCCACTCTTAACCGCTACACCAAGCTGGCTCAGGTAGATTAGTCGTGTTGGTTTAAAGCAGCAGAACAAAGTTTGAGTCCAGTGGCACCTTTAAGACCAACAAGGTTTTATTTCAGATATAAGCTTTCATGTGCATGCATGTACCTGAAGAAGTGTGCATACACACAAAAGCTTATACCAAGAATAAAACTTTGTTCATCTTAGTGCAACTGGACTCAAACTTTATTCTTGAGCTAGGGGTGTACAACATACAGGCTACAGGGTACGTGTGGTCCACCAACACATGCTGTGCAGCCTGCAGCCTTGAGCATTGATCTTGCTCAGGTTGCTAACTCTGAGTTGGGAAATTCCTGGAGATTTGGGGAAGCAGCCTGGTGAGGGTGGGTTTTGGTACAATGCCATGGAATGTCCCTTCTGAAGCTGCCATTTTCTCCATCAGAAATAATATCTGTAGTCTGGAGATCAGTTTAATTCCAGGAGATCTTGATGCTCAGGGGTGAAATTAATTTTTTACTTACACTTTCTCTAGCTTGAAGCAGAAGATGGGCGGTACCAATTCACTGCCACAGGAGGTGGCGGCGGCTATAAGCATGGGCGGCTTTGAGAGGGAATTAGATAAACACATGGAGCAGAGGTCCATCAGTGGCTATTAGCCACGAGGTATAGGTAGGAACTCTTGGTCTGGGGCAAGTGATGCTCTGTATTCTTGGTGCCTGGGGGGGCAACAGTGGGAGGGCTTCTAGTGTCCTGGCCCCACTGGTGGACCTCCTGATGGCACCTGGTATTTTTGGCCACTGTGTGACAGAGTGTTGGACTGGATGGGCCATTGGCCTGATCCAACATTGGTTTCTCTTATGTTGTTATGATTTTTGTGCCCCCATTTCTGATTTGGACAGTGTATGATATTTCCAGGGGGCAAAGTCTGGAGACAGGCAACTTTTTAAAGTAATGAAGGTGCCTCAGGAAGGAGTTCTTTTCTCAGTGAGTGTGACCCAGCTGCTCCTGAGCTGAGAAGGTGGGCTGGATCCTTTTGCAGTCCTTGCATAGTCCTCACACTGGATCCAACCCAAATATTCCTATTTGAATTCTCATAATATGGAGTGAGGAAGCTTGTATACCTTTTTATGTTTCTGCACGAGGAAAAGCTAAATGGATGGATATTGTTTCTAAACTGTGAGGGGGAATGTAGTAGAATTTCAATAAGGGAAATGTGTATCTTTCTCATGGCAGAGAATCACAGTAAAGTTGACTGGGAGCAGGTTCCAGTATGGACAAAAGGGAGTGCTTGTGTTCTCCTTAGGGATGGGCATGAATCACATTTTTATGGTTTGATTTGGTTTGTGATTCTTGTATGAACCACAAACCGATCTATGAACCTATATGAACTGGGAGGTTGGTTCATGAACTGAACCAGTTCGTATGGGTCACAAGGAGCAGAAAGCAGGGGTTTAAATAGCTCTGAGCCATTTAAACCAAACAGTTGAGTTTTGTTTAAATGGATCAGAGCTGAACCTGAGAAGGGCCCTTTAATCTGCTGAGCATGGGAGCAGTTTGCTCCACATGGTTTAGCTGTTTAAAGGGCCTTTCTTGGGCAGCAAGCCCCAGGGACTGGCTGCCTAAGAAAGCCCCTTTAAACATCTGAGCCATGGGAACAGGCTGACCCCATGGCCCAGCTATTTTTGATCTAAAGAGCTGAGCAACTGGGAGCAGTTCAGTTCACAAACCATGAACCACCCAGAATTCATCAATAACAAAGGTTTATGAGTTGCTTTGTACCCTTCCCTGGCTCTTCTCACATGGCAAGACACAATCTATCAACTGGACAAATTCATTTCCATCTAATCAGGCATTCTGTTTCTAATGGCAGCTTCTAAAGGCTTTGGGAGATTCATAAGGAGGACTTGAATACCAGAACTTTTCCCCATTGTTTGTCTGTGGCATCTGGGATTCACAGTTATACTGCCTCTGTTCCTGGATGTTTCATTTAAAGGTGATAGCTAACAGTCATGGGTAGATACATCCTCCGTCCATTAATAGACTTTTCCTTCATGAACATATCCTAACTTCACATAGTTTATACCCATGGGGTGCAGGGTTTTGGGCCATGCTCTGATGTATCTGTAGTTTCAGGATACGCACCTTTTTAGAAGAAGAAGAAGAGATTGGATTTATCCCCCGCCATTCACTTGGAGTCTCAGAGTGGCTTACAAACTCTTTTCCCTTCCCCTCCCCACAACAGACACCCTGTGAGGTGGGTGGGGCTGAGAGAACTTTGACACAAACTGCTCTTTTTCAAGGACAGCTGTGCCAGAGCTTGTGACTGACCCAAGGTCATATCAGCAGGTGCAAGTGGAGGAGTGGGGAATCAAACCCGGTTCTCCCAGATTAGAGTCCGCACACTTAACCACTACACCAAACTACACCAAAAGAGAGCACTGCTACCTCTTTTAAAAATGTATCTAATTCTGCTTTCTATTATTTATTTTATTTGCTTGTACGTCTTTTTCCTACAAAGTTTAGAAAGGGAGAATAGATTATTTCTGATTTTTATTTTCCCTTGCTGAAATTGGCATTATAAAACAGATTCACTGCATCACAGAAGCCCTTTAACAGATAAAATTTCAAGCACATAACATTTAAAAGCCAACTGTTACATTGATTTTCCTTGAAAGAAACACTGTGACTATTCAAATGAATTAATGGTTCCTGTTGCATTGAATGGCACAGAAAACACATAATCTTTCTCTTTTAAAGCACAGTTTGAGAGATATCTAATTACACCAGTAACATGTTTTTATGCCTCCTGCATTTCTCATTCTTGTTTTTATTTACTCTCCTGATTCTTATAAAGTTGGTTTATGCAGAATCCAAATGATGCTGGAAAGTTTTAGGAAGCTAATGACTGAAATATTACAAAGGATCCAGTTATAAAGCAGGCCTCTCCTTCATAAAGAAGCTGCTGGACTGGAACCTCTGATTCTTAAAAAACCCTCCCTCTAGAACATTTGATGTTGTCATAGTTAATAATAATAATGTATCCTGCAATTTCTCTGTTGAAGCCACACTGAGTTTTCTGATGTTCCCAGAGATGCCTGTCATGCACTGGTAACCCCTGGGAGCTTTGGGGGAGCAGAGCATAGGAAGGGGGAAATCACTGATATGGCAACATCTGGAAGAGACATCACTGTTCCCTGCTCCTATAGGAATTCCCCCAATCTCAATGGTAAAGACCATAAAGACGGGAGAAATTCCTAGAGCATCACAGTCCGGAAGTAAAGTCACAACATCTGCAACCAGGAGACCTGCAAGGACTACTGAGGACCATCTCATTTTCCCCTTCCCCACTATTTCCTCTTTCTCTGAGCCCCCATAGCCTCTTCAATTTT
>NW_015173715.1:280963-306422 GCF_001447785.1 Gekko japonicus | reverse complement strand
TCAGACTGGCAGTTTGAAGCAGGAGGGAGTCGTGGCAAAAAAATAGCCGGAACAAACTGTTCCGGGTTTTCCGTTCACACTGCAGCCACTGATGCGGGAGCATACCGGGAGGAGGTGCAAGGGAGCGTTCACACTGTTGGCCCGGAGGCATGGCTGTAAGGCGCGGCTTTCTTTTTGGTAATCTGGAGATATGTGCTTATGCGCATAAGCACTCATGCGCATATGCACATGAGCACATAAGAAGAACGTGGCTTTTGGCATTCACACTTTGTTGGTGCGGGATGGATGCAGGATAATCACGCTTTCCCGGGTTTACTACCACTTTCACCAGGTATCTTTTAAACTCGGGAGCGAAGCGTTACAAGACGGGTTGAGTAGGGGTGGGGGACGCCTGACAGATGTGCCTGTATGAACGGCCCCTTTAATCCGTTTGTGGAACGTTTCTGAAACGTGCCTATATTGGGGCAAACTGCCAGTCTGAACTCAGCCTCTATCTCCATCCCTGTTTCCCTATTCCTGGCAGGCTCTACCTGGGAAAAGTCTGACCGAATTGCATGGTGCTGGCCACCAAGTTGAGCCCAGTTGCATGGTGGAGAACCCACAAGGACTTGCATACAGCACCTTATATTCCCTTGTACTCCTACCCCCATATTATTTCTTCTTTCCTTCCTCCTGGCAACCCACTTATCTTTACCTTTCCTTGTTTCCTTCTCTCCTTGCCACCCACCAGCCAATGTACCTTTTGTCTCCTTCTCCTTCTTCAGCTATATTATTCACTTACTTCATTTATATCTACCTTTCTCCACAGTGGGGGCCCAGAGCAGTTTACATCATTCTCCTCTCCTCCTTTTTCTCCTCACAACAACCCTGCAAGGTAGATTAGGCTGAGTGCATGTGACTGGCCCAACAGTAGTAGTGAGCCTTCATAGCTAACTGGGGATTCGAACCTGGGCCTCTCAGCTACTAGTCTGAAACTCTAACCAATACATCACACTGACTTTTGTGGAGTGGCTGCTGTTGAACAGTAGTGAGCAGCTGGGCCTGGGTGAGTTGGGCAGGTTGTGTAGTAGCAAATCACTCAGTGGTTGCTGGTGGGCTTGGCCGGAATGAATCCTCTTTCCAAAGGAAAATCTGTCCTGTAAATGGACCTGCCTTTTCCCCTCTGCCTTTTACTGACTGAAACCGAGACTTCAACTGGCAATTCTTCAGTTATCTGAAGGTATCTGAAGAAGTGAACAGTGATTCACAAAAGCTCATATAGAATTAGAATTTCAACAGCCAATCCATATGCAAAAGAACCTCCTCAGGAAAGCTTCCCTATTAGCATGTCACAGCCTGGAGAACTCCTACAAGATAATGACTCAGCCCTACCCCACCTTCCTGAGTAGATATAAATTACCTGCCTACCATTTTTCTTCTCACCTTGACACAGAGAGTATTCTATCTTTCTGTGTTATACCACTGAGGATGCCAGTGACAGCTGCTGGCAAAACGTCAGGTCTTACAATGCCAAGACCACGGCCACACAGCCCGGAAAATCTACAACTCATATATTGTTATTATTTTTTAAAACAGAAAAAAGTATATAGGTTCATTTAATTTCTGGAAGACCTCAGTTTGTATTACAACGTGTGATAAAATTGTTAAAGCTCCTATATAACAGTGCCTAAAACCCAAAAGTGCCAAATTAAATAATTAGCTTGTGTTTCGCTCGTTGACTAATTAATATATAATTGCCTCATTAAAAAAGACAGCTTTCCCTGGAAATAACTGTATTTTATCACTGAATTGCTTGTAACCACAGAAGTCACAACCTTCCTGTCCTTATTTTTGGGGCCTATAGGGTAGCTATGAGGTCTGAATGCCATAGTAATTTCATCTGAAGAGATCAGAATAGCAGAACAGCAGAAACCTTAAGGGTGATAGAAAACCAAAAATAAATTGTCCGTTCTTGCTCTTCCCTTCACCACTAACTTTTCTACAAAAGGACAATATTATTTGATCACGGAACTTAACTGGGCAGAGTGGTAGGAAATAACCTGTCATCTTGAAGACTATGATCACATGTACATTATAAAGGACAGGAAGGTCAAAATACAAATGTGTATCATGACCATTGATTAAAATTAAAATAGATAAAATAAAATGTTGTTCATGGCCATTGATTAAAATTCCAGTCCCAACAAATTTCAAATCCTGGTATTCACATCAACATCAGTCCAGTTTCAGTAAGCATTTACAAACTGGGATTAATTGTAATAATTTACATATCAAAGATAAAGAAGGAAAATAAGCATGTTCTTTGGAACTTAAGGGTCTAATCCCTAGAACTCTTATGTATACATCGTTTTATTGTACTTCCAATAGGTAATTCAACATTATTTCTAGCAAGTGATGGAAATCATCCACTTAGAAGCCATGACGGACCCCTGCTGCACCAAAACACTAAATGGCTGTTCCACACTCTGCCTGAGCTGCCCCTTGGTAGTATGTGGTAATAAATGGTTCATGACTTTCTGAGTGTCCCACCCTGGGTAGAGAAGATATTTGGCTTTTGCCCAGGCCAGAGATTTATTATAGATGAGCAGGAGCCCATTTTTTATTTCCTTTGTAAATGGCACTTGACACAAAGTAACGTTCATCAAAGAGGAATGATTATTAAATAGGCATAGTTGGGATAGGAATAGGCAGTGGATGAGAAAACTGGGGTAAATTTTGTTGTATTTACAAGTTATGATATTTTGAACAGGCTGCAAAGTATTGTTAAAGCTTGGTTTCTTAGAGACTCAGTTTTTAACAATGAGAGGTTTGTTTGTCTTGGAGATTTCTTAACCATAATAATTTGTCTTAATAAAGATTCATATAACTATCTTAGTTTCATGGAGATTAGTACTTTCTTTCTGTACTTATTCTTCTCCCTGTGGGATCACAGCTTTCCCTTGACTCTAGAGGAGTCAAAGACTATTTCCTTTTTCACTCAATCCATGGGTCCCTTCAGTTCTGAACCCACTGAATAACTGAGAAGGAAGTATTCTGCTTTCATTAGAATTCCGTAGAAGCAATGTTTTCTGTTTGGCTAGACTGGCCTACTGACCAATCCCTCCTGCTAAAACTGGCCCTCATTTCTTGACTCAATGAAATAAACATTTTTCAGCTTGGCTGACACTTAGACTAAAGTTCTTATTTGGAACTTTTCCTCAGATCCTCAGGTACACAGTAAGGGCAAGGAGTTGTATCCTTTCACAAGAACTTGTCTGTTTCCTTCTGACAGACACACTAACTCCACTTGTCTGGCTTCTGACATGCCAGAGACAAAGCAAGACAAAAAAGCCCCTTTTCCTCCGCTTCAGCTGTTCTTAAAGCTCTCCTTAGCTGGTGCTGACCAATCAGAGAGAAGGGGGGGGGTGCACACTGTTAGATGAACTGAATATTTGCTTTTATGTATTTGTGCTTGCTGACACACACTCACTTTCATGGACTGTGCCTAAAAATCCCTATGGGCTTGGGAAAGCTGTTTGCATTGCGTGCTGTGACTGCTTCATCTGGAGAGTATCTTGCCTGTAGTTTATGCAAATGGAGCTTGCACTCACACAGCCCAGCTTGAGGAAGGAGGCTGCATCGCCATTGTGACCAGCACCAAAACAACCTTTATGGCTCCAACCACCATGAATGGACTGTGAGGAAACACGTAACCCTGATATCTGGTTTGCATCCAAAGGGACAGTTTCCTGACAAAGGGGCACTTTATTGCTTGGGATCAAGCAAGAGTCATCTACACTTCAAAGGTTGCCCTGGTACCCATCCTCGCACCTTGACCAGATGCATCTCTAGAGTTAAAGGTTAGGATTTCAATATTGCCCACTCCTCCTAGGTAGGCACGTCATTACTGAAGTAGCCAATAGTGTTAGTTCTTGGGATGGACCACAGTTGGGAAGGGCAAGGAGGATGGCATCAATGCCAGCCCCCAAGAGCCCCCCCTATATAAAGTGAGGTTCAACAGCTTGAACCCCGCTAGCCATCTTCTCCCCTTAAGCTATTTACTTACAACTTTACTATACAAGTAACTCTTTGTTCTTACTGACCTCATGGACTGCAGCCAAAAAGGTTCGCACGTGTTGGCAGGTTCCAACGGTGTGAGTTTAGATTCTCTTTCGTTATTCTAGTCTTATTCTTGCATTCTTCATTGAGAAGGTCAGGCTTTGGATCAGATAAGTATTTGCTATTTCCTTCCCCCTCCTGTAGTATAAAAGTAACTATTTCCTATTCCTGTAACTCTGAGGAACTTGTACGATTGTGTGTGTGACTCAGTTTTCGTATGTATGTGAACCAAATATTATTACTCAGTAAAAAGAACAACTTGATTTAAGATATCAGTGACTGATATATTACCTACAGAAATGTTTATCAACGGAAAATATATGACTCTGATATGTAAACAAGTTGTTGAACTGTGGATATGTATATTCTTTTATTCAAAATAATAAAAAACATAAACAGCAAAAAAAAAAAGATATCAGCCTTGTCTCCATTTATATCACTGGGAAATTCCTCGGGGTGGATTTGGACCTCTGTATACACAGGCACAAGGACCCCACAACATTTAGTCTTGCCTCTGTTGTAAATAAGGCAGTTTGGCTAACAACACAGGAAGCAGCCTGTCAATCAACCTGTGCTTCACAGTGAGGCATTAACCCTTTAGTCTCCCAGCTCTTTGAATTTGATGCACTAAGCATCCTGTTTTTGGAGCTCAGTTTGTTACAGAAGCAAATATAAGTTGTTCAGCAAGATGTCAAAAGCTTATGCTTACCTTGACATGACAAAGAATTTCTTTATTTGATTTGCAACCTGGCTCAGGACAGGTAACAATATACAGCCTCTGTGCCATTATAATTCTACTCTAAATGAAGATTCATGAGTTGCATACCCATAAGCCCCTGCCTTCCCTTAGTGGAAAAATATTTTTGCTGCAATCCTAAAAACACAGGAAGAATGCCCCATTGAGCAAAATAGGATTTAGGATTGTGCAGTGTGTGTGACTTTCCATTCATTACCCTTTCCATTGCACCCAACACTGTTTTATAAGTTTTTGAATCTTCAGAAACGGCTTCTTAGAATAGGGTTGTCACATCGGGGGATGGGGTTACCAGTTCCAGTTTGGAGAACTTCTGGACATCTGAGCATAGAGCCTGGGGAGGGGAGGGACCTCAGTGAGGTACAATGCCATAGAGTCCATCCTTCGAAGCATCAGTTTTCTCCAAGAGAACTGATCTCTGTAATCTGGAGATGAGTTGTAATTCTGGGGGATCACCAGGTCCCACCCGGAGGCTGGCATCACTACCTCAGAGACAGAGAGAAGCCCCATTCACATCACGGTGAATTCACATAGTACCTGCATGTACCTGTTTGTAAGAAAGAGACAATCCATGTTGACCTTACAAATGAAACTGGGGACCAGCGGCTAGATAAAGGTGGGATTTAAAGCACACATTCACCCGCACGTGCATTGGCTGAACCATGATCATTATTCAGTGCACGTCTAAAGAAAAATCAGGAGTACACTGTACATGGTTTGTATGTGTGTTCACTTAACTTGTGAACAGGTTTGAGAGAGAGAGAACAGGGAGTCTAAGCAAGATGGGCTATTTCTCACTGCACAGGGTTATAATTTCACCCTTGCTTCATCCACAGCTGAGCAACAAATTACATATTTTGGCAGTAATTATACTCCCCTGCTCTTGTTAGCTGAACCACTTCATTGCTGTGGTCTGTGTAGTTTTACACACACTGTCCCACCACTTCAGCACTTGATCAATTCTTAAAGTCATCTTTATGAAAATGCCCGTTGATACATTTAATAAGGTAACATTTTCTTCTCCGGCATTCACTGCCAGTGGAGGACAATACTTTCTTTTTCAAAACTCTCCAGTTCTATTATTGTAATTCTCTTGAGAACATTGCTCATTGGAGAGTGTGGCAGAATTTACCTTCAGATGAGACTAGGCCATTTTTTTTTTGTCATTCAGTTTAAATTGGCTTAAATCTCTATTGTCTGGTTCATTCTCCCACAAAACTTTGCAGTATAGCCGCTCTCAAGCAAGTACTGACCTGCTAATGGAGTCTACCCTAAAGAATAGTTTACATTCCTAGGGCTCACGGTACCAGCCTCAAAGTCTCAACATCTCATTATAAGGGTATGTGGTTCTATAGTCCTCGATACAGGGAGAGTGACTGCAGCTTTTTGACCTCATAGATTAATAACTGGCTCCGAGCAGAGTTCAGTTGACCATCAAGGGGCATGGTCTGGTTCTTGTCACAGTCCTGATTGACATCTGCATTGGATTCTATAGAAGAAGAAGATGATGATGATGAAGAAGAAGAAGAGGAGGAGGAGGAGAAGGAGATTGGATTTATATCCCGCCCTTCACTTGGAGTCTCAGAGCGGCTTACAAACTCCTTTCCCTTCCCCTCCCCACAACAGACACCCTGTGAGGTGGGTGGGGCTGAGAGAACTCTGACACAAACTGCTCTTTTTCAAGGACAGCTGTGCCAGAGCTTGTGACTGACCCAAGGTCACATCAGCAGGTGCAAGTGGAAGAGTGGAGAATCAAACCTGGTTCTCCCAGATTAGAGTCCACACACTTAACCACTACACCAAACTGGCTCTCTTGCACAGTGCATTGTATCAGGTATTGGATATGTTTCTGTATGTTTTCTTCAGCATGATTTCAAGGTTCAATAAATAGTTCTACCCATCTCAGTGGAGTAAACCAGGTAAACTAATGGGGTAGACCTGGCCTCCAGAGAACTGATCTACCGTGGTTTGTGCCCAGACCATACTAGGGTTGCCAAGTCTACTTACCTTGGCGGCGGGGGGGCCTCACCGGGCTCTGGGAGCTCTCCGGCAATGTGCACGCGCACCGCCAACACATCACAGGAAGTGACGTGCTACGTCACTCACGTTGAGGGCATGGCCACAATCGTCGGAGGGAATACCATAGAGTTTTCCCTCCGATGATCGGGGCCACACCCCCAACGTGAGCAACGTGGTTGCGTCACCTCCGGTGACGCAGCCACACTGCGCTTCAGGGGGGCAGAGTTCCCTCCAGGGCCTGAATCTGCGGTGGCAGGAATCGGGCCTCCAAAAGGGGGTTTACCCGCCCCCCACCCCCACTTGGCAGCCCTAGACCATACTCTGGAGCTGACAAGGACCTCCATCCATGATAGTGAGGGGCCTGCAGCTCCCTGATGGCACTGGTACAGGGAGGCCCATGAAGGAGCACCAGGCCACATTGCTGACCCATGGTCATCAAGGAGGCTTTTGCAAGCCAAGCCATGCGTGAGTGAACTTGAAGCAGTGTTAGATCCCCACCAGCTCAACTGGGCAGCCTGCCATCAGAAAGGAGAGAGAGCCTCTGCCAGCAGAATGGAAGGGGGGGGGATCTGAGATCTTCCCTCCCTCCTTTCTGCTTGTGTTGGGGAGCAAAACAAGCCAGTGAGATGGCTGCCAGCCATTTGAACCTGACAGCTCATTGGGTCTGCCCATCAGCTGTTATATTTAAATGACTGGAAGCTATTTCATGGCTGGTTTCAGTCCCCCTGCTTCCAAGTGGGGAGAGCGAAAGGGATCGCCGAAAAGGCTTGCAGCCAGTTTAACCTAATGGGGGGGGGGGGGGGCACCCATCAGCTGTTAGACCAAGATGGCTGTAAGCCTTTTCAGCTATCTGTTTTGCTCCCCTGCCCTCCTGCCTACCTTGACCTTGCACTGTGGCAAAAATGTGTGCACTAGAGGCCAAAAGGCTGTGTGCTAGCATATGGAAGTTACATTTCAGCCTTTCCCTTCTTTCCAGTCTTCCCCTTCCCCATATTTTGAGTGGATGCATGAATAGGGTCTATGTGCATTGAGATAGTGGTTATATCCCATACTATCTTGTAGACAAGGTACGAAGCAAACCCATTCCAAAACCATCCAGTGAGGATCCTTGTTCAGGTGAAGACTTAAACCAGCTCTAAAAAAAATAGATATTGACTTGTTCGAACTGAAAGTTTATGGCATGATTTTAGGCAGAGATAATGTTTTTTTAAGCTCCTCAATTAATTACAGCACTCCCTTTCAGGAGGGAGTTGTTGTGCTCTCTAACAATGCAGTGTATTTTTAGAATTGTCCAAGAAACAATTACAGGTTCCACTGACTGCAGAGGCAGAGAAAAGCCAGTAAATAAGATCTTAGAGAGAGACATTGATTTATAAGAGGCTACGAGGGTCTTTCGAGCCTTTCAAAAGGATGGGAGGAACAGGCAGATAGAGACAGCGATATCTTCCGAGACTGCCTTAGGGACAGGGGAAAGACTCGCAAAAGCCATGTAGGAGCCAACAAAATCCAAGGCAGTCTCAAATGTGGGGATCACAGTGTCCTTTTTTTTGCCATCAGGTCACAGCAGGCTTATGGTAACCTATGGGGCTTTCAAGGCAAGAGTCATTCAGAGGTGGCTTGCCATTGCCTTCCCCTGCATAGTCTTCCTTGGTGGTCTCCCATCCAAGTACCAACCCTCCTTAACTTCCAAGACCTGATGAGACTGGCACGTACTATACCATTTTACATCACTCTATGGAGAATGCTGCACCAAAAAGATGGTATATTACTCCTGATAAATTAGCGAAATTTTTCCCTGACCGACCTAATGATTGCTTTAAATGTAGTACAAAAAAAAAAGTTGGTTCTTATTTTCATGTGTGGTGGACTTGTGATAAAGTTAAGAAATATTAGCCTTGGATTCATGAAATGTTACAAAAAATGTTTTAAAAATACTGTACCTTATGTACCTGAATTGTTTTTATTGAATATATTACCAGAAAAAAAATTAAAAGCAAAATTCCTATCATACATATATAGTGACTACTGCAAGTATCCTTTATGCCAAATATTGAAGAGAGAAAAATGAAGTACCTTCGAAAGAAGAAATTATAAATAAAATACTTGAAACAGAAGAGATGGACAATTTAACTTTAATATTGAGAGGACATAATGAAAAATCCTTTGAGAATACATGGTCAAGATTTTATGAATGGATGGAAGAGTACAACAATTAGCATTATGGACATAAAACTGAACTAGAAGAAAGCAAAAACTATATTTTTAACTATAAACAAGAGATATACATAAAAATACAGGGTGGCAAAAAGAAAAAAAAATAATAATTGGACAATGTTTGAGGTCAACAAATAGGGGAAAAAAACCCAAAATGTAAAATGGAACCCCCAAAATCTTTGTATATATGTTATGTGTGTGTTTTATAAAAAATAAAATAAAAATAAAAAAGACAATCCTGCACCATGAACAACAAGCCTCATAAATGCCACTTTCAGTTTTAAAGGTATGAGGGAATACCAGATCCGCAGTAAAAAAAGGCAGTATAGTTTTAGATTATTTATTCTGGTTAGTTTTTATACTTCACAATAACCAGAAAAGTGTCCCTGGAGAATAACCACATATTGTGTTTAAAATGGGAGAGAAGAAGGACTTGCTGTCTCTTGCCTTCCTAAATGGTAATCTCGCTCATAAACCCAAGTGGGCCATTTACTGTTCCCTTTTGTCATGCTCTGCATTCAAACATCACAATCAAATTGTGCTCAGGGCCGGCCTGAGGTGTTTCTGCACTCTAGGCGATGCCAGTTTGTGGCACCCCCAGGCGATGCCAACCTCCCAATGGGGCCTGCAGATCTCCCAGAAACACGCCTGGGGGGGGGGCGCCGGGCACCACAAGCTAGCCTCGCCCCTGCCTGGGTCGGGCCTAGCCAGGCAGCTTCCTCCGAGAAAGGGCTTGGGCTGGCCCGGGGCAAGGGCGAACGCGCTTACTGGCACTCTGGAGCACCTGGGGTAGGGGAGGAGAGGGAGGGCGCTGCCATCGCCCCTGCAGGCCAGGCTGCGAACTGAGCGGGCCAGCAGCAGAGGTCAGGGGTGGCGGGGAGGAGGGAAGGAGCCTCGTCTCCTTTGTTAGCCCACCATTGAGGGGCTGACTGGCCGGCCTCACCTTGCCTGCCTTTCACCTGGCTGGACCTCCTGCTGCTGCAGGCTTCTTCCTCCTCCTCCTCGGTTCCTCCACCGCTGCTCCCCTGCCTTCCTCGCGGGGCCACAGGTGGAGTGAAAAAGTGCCCCTGCCTCCTTCCCCCCACAGGGAAAGCTCATGTAGCCGCAGCAGTCATGTGAGCCCTTCCCCCCCCCCAGCTGTCTCTTAGGCCTGCCTGTTGGGGCGCGAGTCCACTGGGGGGTTGCCAGGGCCTTCCTCTCAGCGAAGCGAGGGGTGGGCGGGTGGCCCAGGAGAGCCCTGCTGGTGAGGGCCCCCAGTGTGGACAGGAGAGGCGGGCTGGGCTGCCTGCCTGCCACCGTCTTTGGGGTGCCCCCCGACGCCCTCCCCTTCCCTCTCCTCAGAATCAATTGCATGGGTGTCCCCACCACCTCAACCATCTCCACTGCTGCCACTGCCCCTGCCCCCCCGCCCCCAGCTCATGAACGTACCTTCCCTGAGGGAAGGGAATCACGCTGGCTGGCTCAGAGGGCGGAGGAGGTGAATCAGTGGCTTTGGGCAGGGACAGTTGGGGCTTTTGGCAGGGGGGCAGCAGGGCAGTTGGCGCCCTGTTTGGAGCTCCGCCCTAGGCCAGAGACTAGCTGGCCTAGTGATAGAGCCGGCCCTGATTGTGCTTTACAGACCAGGGTTTAATCTAACCTCAGTGATTTACAGACCAGGGTTTAATCTAACCTCCCAACAAACTGGCAAACTGGCAGCGAAGTAGGACCTTAAACTAGGTTTTGTGATAGGGTTGGGAAATTTCTGGAGGTGTGGAGGTAGAGCCTGGGAATGGCTGGGTTTGGGAAGAGGAGTGGAGTATCATGCCATAGAGTCCATCTTCCAAAGCAGCCATTTTCTCCAGAGGAATTGATCTCTGTAGTCTGGAAAGTGGTTGTAAATCTGGGAAATCTCCAGGTTGGGGGGGGTTCCCCCCACTTCTGGGGGCTTCAATCTGCCCCTGGCCAGGTGGCCCCATGCAAACGTAGGTTGTAGCTGGTTTGTTAACCTTAGGTTTGTACTCCTTATAGTTAATTAATGGCCTCTGAATTCACAAACATCATTTGTTGAATTGCTTTATGCAGCCACCAGGCCAAAGAGATTAGAGTGCAAGGAGAATGCAGAAAGAGGAGGCAGAAAGCATAGGTATGATCAAACAATACACTAAATATGACTAGGGTTTGGGGGGTCTAATGAGACCTTTTGAGTCCTTAGAAGTGAGACAGACTTTGTTGCACAAACCACAGTTTCTCATCATCTGATAAAAGTCTTAGGGGAGTAGACAAATTTATGGAGGGGAAACCCATCAGTGTTTATGAGCCCATGATGACTAGAGAGAACCTCCACATTTAAGGCAGTGAGTAAAGCTCTGAATATTAGTGGTTGGAGGCAAACCCAGGAGAAGGCCGTGGCCTCTGTGCCCTGTTTGTTGGCCCATAGTGGCAAGTGGGTGGCACTGTGTGAAACAGGATGTAGGACTAGATGGACTACTGATCTGGTCCATCAAGGCTCTTCTTATGTTCTGAATACAGTCATAACACATTTATGTGGCTACACAGCTGAGTAATCCTTTGCATCTGAACAAATAAGAGGCCCTTTGAAGCCTGTTATTCAAGTATCTTCAATTGAGTTGTTGCATCCATGACAACACAAAGTTTACTGTGACATTATTTGTGAATATGTGAATGAGACATGAGTGAGTCAGTGTTGAGTGGGCCTTAACAAATGATGCATTTAAAACAAACAAACAAACCAATAGCTATAGGTGAAATATTTTAGATGTTTGGGATGTGCTAATGTTCACCAGTCACTGGTATTCATAAGAGACAATGGGCAAAAGAACAATGGGCAAAAATAACTATTAATGGAGAATTAACACAAAATATACCCATTCAAAAAGGAATAAGGCAAGGTTGTCCACTCTCGCCATTACTATTTATTTTTGGATTAGAGACGCTAAATGATATGGTGAGAAATAATGAAAATATACGGGGTCTTAAAATCAAAGGTGAACAATTTAAACTGCAAGCATTTGTGGATGACTTTGTATTTATTCTAGAAGAACCAGTAATATCGATAAGCCAGCTGATGATCCAATTACAAGAATATGGAAAAGTAGCAGGACTTAAAATTAACATTAAGAAAACTAAAATTATAACAAAAAATTGCACCAAAGAAGATATAAACAATATACAATTGACCACAAACATTGAGGGGACAAATAAAGTGAAATACTTGGGTATTACATTGACAAATAAAAATGCACAACTATATGAAAATAACTACAAAGTATTAATAGAAGAAATTAAAAAAGACTTATTAAAATGACACAATTTACATATTTCATTTATGGGCAGAATTGCCACAATAAAAATGAACATTCTGCCACGTTTTTTGTTTTTGGCACAATGTATACCGATACTGAGAAACAATAAAATATGTGAAGAATTAGACCATTTAGTAAGAAAATTTGTATGGCAAGCTAAGAGACCACGTATCAAATTGAAACTATTATGTGACAAAAAAGAAAGAGGAGGACTTGGGCTATCAGATTGGAGACTGTGCTATAAAGCGGCTGCGATGGGATAGATAAGAGAATGGATAACATTAGAAGATAGAAGAACATTAGTACTAGAAAGCCATGATCTACACATGGGCTGGCATGCCTATGTGTGGTACGGTAAAGATAAAATACAAAAAATCTTTCATAAACACATAATTAGAGAAACGTTAATAAAATTATGGAGAAACATAAAAGAGATGTTTTATGATAAAATACCAATGTGGGTATCCCCGTTAGAAGCATTCATAATGCCAACCCTAATGACAGAAAATAAAAATGCCAGCTATGAAATATTGCTAATAGAAAATAATGAACTGAAATCTTTTGAAGCATTGCAAGCACTGAACATTAATCTCACAAATTGGGAAAAATACAGTTGAAATCGAGATTTGCAAAAGATAAAACAAGAAATTTTGCAAAAACAAAATCAGAATTAGATAAATTATGGTTGTCATCATCAGATAAAATGATACAGAAGGTATATAACTTTCTATTAAATAATGAGATGCAAGACAAAACAATAAAGCCATGTATGAGAGCTTGGATGAAGGATCTGGGACATAATATAGATCTAGATAAATGATTAAAAATGTGGAAATCAACAAAGTTATTAAGAACTGCAGCATATAAGGAAAATATCTTCAAAATATGCTATAGGTGGCATTGGACTCCTGATAAAATTGCTAAATGTTATAAAAATCATCTGGGACATAATATAGATCTAGATAAATCGTTAAAAATGTGAAAATCAACAAAGTTATTAAGAGCTACAGCATATAAGGAAAATATCTTCAAAATGTGCTATAATATAGGTGGCATTGGACTCCTGATAAAATTGCTAAATGTTATAAAAATCTCTCAGGGAATTGCTGGAGATGTAAGAAAAACATCAGGTCATATTATCACATATGGTGGAGATGTGAAAGGATAAGCAAATTTTGGAAAACTATAAAACAAGTAATATTAGAGATAACTGAAATAGACCTACAGTTAGAACCAGAAGTGTATTTTCTTAATATGTTACCAGATGGGATAAAGTATAATGATTCATGTCTGATATTATATATACTTACTATGTCCAGAATACTTACAGTGAAAGGTTGGAAATCAGATAGAATACCAAGTAGAGAAGAATTAACTATGAAAATTATGGAAGTAAAAGAAATGGATAAGTTAAATATGATATTAGCAGGGAAAGAAGAAGATATATTCAAAAACAGATGGCAAAAAATAGATAGATGGATAGGAAAAAATGTATAATGAAAACTCCAAAATATGTTGTAAAGATGTTATATTTTGTTTACTGTTTTTTTTTTGTAATGGAAAATGATAAATAAACTATTTTTAAAAAAGAGAGAGAGATGGGTCTATGCACAGTGAAATTTGTGATAGCTGTTGCCCCACAATCACCTCCTTTATAAGGCCTTTAATTTAAACTACACTATTTCAATCTTGGCTTTTTGCACCGCCCATAGAAGAGGTAAAACAAAACTACACTGTCTAGAATGCACTTTTGTTGGCAGAATGCATAAAGAAGTGGCTGTAGAACTTTGTTCTCTTAGGACATTGTCACCTAACCTGTACAGTAGTAAACTGTGTTCCCCAAATTACAGCCAGTTACTTTACTTCCTGTAAACAAAAAAGCAGCTGGGGTCCCCAACCCCACTAGAGCTCTATGCATTTTGCCATTGTGGCAATTTTTACCTTGAGCCCATTTAACACATTGTGTAAAACAAAACAAAACAAAATGTGAAATTATTTAAAGAAACATTGATCCAGGGAACCATTTTTAAGTGCTCTGGAGGAATATAACCCTTCATGACAACCTGATGGTCCTTCCTGATAACCTGGGAAATATTTATCTCACCAAAGAGAGAGATAGTTGTGGGGCAAAAAAAAAATTTCCTTGAAAATTCCTTATTTTAGAAATTTCCTTGAAAATTCCTTGAATATTTTAGATATTTTCCTTGAAAATTCCTTGAATACTCACAAAAATGTATATTCCTTGTCCAATATGTTAGGTCCTTGTTGTATTTTTTTAAAAGAAAAAAAGCTTTGTAAAAGAACCATATGGGTAGAAGTTATTCTGCAGGACTGTCTCCGCATGTGCCTCGAAGAGCCTTGCAGTCTTTGGACCAGCACTGTTCAGCGGTCCCTGGCCCAAAAAGATGTCTGTCTTTCCTCAACCAGGGCCAGGGTCTTTTCTGTCCTGGCTCCGGACGGGTGAAATATGCTCCCAATTGAGATCAGGGCCCTGCAGGATTTGCTGCAATTCCATAGGGCCTGTAAAATGTAGCTATTCTACCAGGCCTTTGGTTGAAGCAGCAGACATCAAATAACATTGGCCTCCCCTACTTTCAGTTGCTTCATAATGCTATTTATATTAATTGGAGCTGGAAATGTCTGATGTATAGTATCGAAGGGCACCACTGCCCCTACCTGACATGGGTGTAGCACATACTGGAACAGAACCTAATTACCACCAGGTATTTTAAACTGGTCTTTTAAACATAAACTGTTAGAACTAATTTTAATGTCATGATGTTTATATGGAAATGTTTTATTGTATATTATGATGGAAGCCGTTCTAAGCCAGCTTGCAGGGTAGGGTAGGATACAAATACCAATAAATAAATAAATAATCCAAAGGGTGACTCTATGCAATAGATACAGTCTGCCTCGTGTCGAATCATAGAATCACAGTGTTGGAAGTGGCCATACAGGCCATCTCATCTAACCCCCTGCTCAATGCCGGATCAGCCTTAAAGACTGCTAAGTGTGTTTTCAAGCTCTGGGTGTTTTATTATTGTCAAACACAACAGATTCTGCCACCAGAAATGTTTTTTGTGAGAATTTTCCTGCCACCGGAAATGTTTTTGTGGGAACTTTCCTGCCCCAATACAATGGCCTCAGGAAGCCACCACCAACCACCAACCGATTTGTTAACTGGGAAGGTTTGTGCCCATCCCTAATTGCTAATTCTGGGAAATTCCTAGAGATTTGGGGGTAGATCCTGAGAAGGGTGGGATTTGGAGAAGGGAAGGACCTCAGTAGGTTATATTGTCATAGAGTCCACCAGGGCTCTTTTTGTAGAAAAAGCCCACCAGGAACTCATTAGCATAACAGGCCACACCCAACAGCAGAAATTCATTTGCTTATTAGGACACACCCCTGACAGCACAGCTCATTAGCATATTAGGCCACACACCCCATGTTCACAGAAGTGTGGTCATCCAGACACACTCGCATTTTGCTTCTTATTCTGTTTACCTTGTTTGTTGTCAAAACCCAGGGCTTTTTTTATAGCAGGAACTCCTTTGCATGTTAGGCCACACACCCCTAATGTAGGCAATCCTAATTAGTTTTGCTGTTGGGTGTGGCCTATTATGCTAGTGAGTTCCTGCTGGGCGTGGCCAACTTGGGAGCCAGCCGGAACTCCATTCCTGTGTGTTCCTGCCCAAAAATAGCCCTGGAGTCCACCCTGCAAAGCTAACAGAGGAACTGATCTTTAGGCCCTTATGGAGGTTGGAAACTCTATGCCCAGAGAAAATATTAACCATCAGTCATGGAAAAGGGAAGGACCACAGGTGTAAACTTTGGGGGGGTGAAGGGCTCAAGCCCCACCCAGATTTGCCCGGGGGCTGAGCTTCCCCTGAGTAACCACTGCCAGCCAATATTGACAAACTCACATGAGGTACTCGGTTACAATGGCAGCTGGAGCACAGGACTGCCCATCCTTCGTAATGTATCATATTACAATTTCCATGATTCTTTGGTGCTTTGTTCATGTTTGCTAGTATATATTAAGAATTTATCATAAAAAGCATTGTGGATTATATAAACAATTTACAAATAGATGTTATAGAAAAATTAAGAGATTCTGAAGGAGGATATTTGATTTTGAAAATCAGGCACCCGGAAGGCAAGATTTACACACTAGCAACAATACGGCTGAGTTCAGACTGACAGTTTGCCCTGATATAGGCGTGTGTGTGGATTAAAGGGGCCATTCACCCAGGCTCATCTGTCTGGCGTTCCTCACCCGTACTCAACCTGTCTTGTAGCGCTTGCCTCCCGGGTTTAAAAGACACCTGGTGAAAGTGGTAGCAAAGCCTGGAGAGCCCGTTTATCCCGCTTCATTCCACTTCCCGGAAGTGTGAACGTTAACCACTAAAAGCTGGACACAGCCCACGTTAATAATGTGTGCTGGTTGTTTATGCTGACTGACCTCCTAGCCTCACTCTGGCACCAGGAAGGTGCAGGTGATTGCCTTGAAGAGGGGGAAGTGATGTCACCGGACATGCCTATGGCCCACAGTGGCCAGATCCTGCCCTATTTGCCGCTGCGCCTAGGCACCTGCAGCGAGGAAAATGCTGCTTACAGCTGCGCCTCCGGGCCAACAGTGTGAACGCTCCCTCGCACCTTCTCCCAGTATGCTCCCGCATCAGTCTGCACAGTGTGACCAGGAAAAATGGAACAATTTGTTCCGGCTCTTTTTTGCAACGACTCTCTCCTGCTTCAAACTGCCAGTCTGAACTCAGCCTATATGTCCCAAATGATGCAAGATAAAAAAATTATGAAAATGTTTTCCAATCCACTTTAGATTTTCAAGAAGGAGAGATAATGTTCTTTGGAGACATGAATGGGGTAGTGGATCCAAAAAAATATAGGTGAGGGGAAAAACCCAAAGGAGGTAAACTTCCCAAAATTTGTTTAATTATATGGCAATGTTACAATTGGAAGATGCTTGGAGAATCCCAAATCAAAAATCCAATTACTAGAGATTATATGTTCTATTTCAACAGTCACCAAAGATATTCAAGGATTGATATGTGCTGGATATCAAAAACCTTAGTTATTAATCTAGAGAGTGCAAAGATACACCCAGAAACCTTTGCAGATCACAATCCTTTAGTAGTAACTTGGCAACAAAACAGAGGCAGAAGGGGAAGATGAAGATAAAATGATAATCTTTTATTACAAGAAGACATAGAAAAACAATGGTTGCTTTTATCATATAATATTTGCCATTTATAATATCATTGTTTATTATATTATATGTTTACTTTTCTTTTGATGTTATTATAGTTGTGATATGCTTTTTATTTTCTTTTTTCTGTTCTGTTTATAATTATTAAAAATAAATTTATTTAAAAATAATTTATACACTGCCTTTAAAGATCTGTGTCTATGACCCACACAAAGTCACTTAGTCCTTAATCTGTTGGGTCCAACATACTTGCTTGGCTCCAATTTACATTTTGGGGGAAAGTGAGTCTCGATTTTATTTTACTTTTCAGTTATGTTATCATTACATTATATTTTGGAAATGAAACACTGGAGAAGGGTAGGGCCTATGTTTCCTTGTTGAAATAGAAGACAGAAGAAGAGATTGGATTTATACCCCACCCTTCACTACCCGAAGGAGTCTCAGAGCGGCTTAAAATCCTTTTCCTCCCCGCAGCAAACAGCCTGTGAGGTAGGTGGGGCTGAGAGAGCTCTTTCAAGAACTGCTTGTGCGAGAACAGCTCTGAGAGAGCCATGACTGACCCAGGGTCACAGCAGCAGCTGCATGTGGAACAGTGGGTACTCAAACCCGGTTCTCCCAGATTAGAGTTTGCGCTCCTAACCACTACACCAAAATGGCTCTACTACATCAAACAGCTTTGTTTGATTGCTTGCTGCCATGGTTGCTTTCTTGTTGGGTGTAGGATGGGTCTATACAACCCTGACTGAAAAGAGTTATTTTTTTCATGGTGTGTGTGTGGGGGGGGCTGCTTCAGCCACTCCTAAACTCTTGTTTCAATTTCCATTTCATGTTTAAATGGTGAGGTGGTCTCTATTGAAGAAAAGGACAATTCCTAAAATGGCAGCCTGGGCTGCTGTCTCTCTAAAGCAACAAGAAAGCTCATCTGCGTGGACAAGATGGGGAGGGGGATGCAGATCAGAGGCCTTTTTAAAATTTACCTTTGCCCTGCCCTGTATGCAGTCCAGAGAGAACATTGGCAAGGAATGTGCACTCTGTACATTTATTTATTTATTTAATTCCTACATGTTCATGTTCTTCATTTTACTATTACCTAAAATGCAGTTGTACAGTTTCAAAAGGGCAACCAATTAGCTAATGCTTGGAGAAGGAAGAAAAAACAGTTGAGTAGCACTTTCAAAACTATAGCAAATGTCTTGCTATAGGATCTGGGGATTCTTTTGGTAGATAGATATTTTGTGTCTCCTTCAAGCCTGTGATTTTCTATGTTTGCTGAAGTGGAGGCTGAACCAGTTCCTTTTTTATGTTAATTAATGGCCCCAGCAAGCCTATTAATCATTCTTTTTAAAATGTCTACACTCTAAAGAGTTGGTCAAGTAGGTATGTATTGACAACTGTTCACCACCTAGGCAGCTACAGCTATCTTGAACTGGTTTCAAGCATAAAATAGCATTATTGCACTGCGGCTTAAGTTGTACGATGGTTATTTGGTTGTAGGGAGGGTGGGAGGACACAAATTTAAATAAATAAATAAATGAAAACACTTGGACAAATTTGAAATGCTATTACAAAAAGTTAGAAGCTGCAGGGATTATACCTTGCCTGCACAACCCAGGCAAGCCTGTACTTGCAGACATTTACACATATTTGCCAAGGACCTAAATATAACATCTAATGTGTACAAGCCAGAATATTCAGACTGTGTCTAAGATTCTTTTTTATTTTATGTTTAGGTAGGTTTGTTTTTTGATTATTTCAAACCTTGACCCCCTTCAGGATCAGGTTATAAATCTCTATTGTCTGATACTATGATTAACATGGCTACCCCTCTCCTATTTTATATGTAATTTCTCCTCCTTCAGAATCCTGATATTTTCCTTTGAATTGTTTTCAGTCCACCATTCCATTCAATTTGCCATTGATAGATTTGTAATTAGAAAGTGGAAAGTCCTTTCTGATGCTGAAGATTCCTCTTGTACACCTACATCTTGCAGTGATGTGAAGCAAAAGCCAGGACGACAGTACCAAGGCTGGGGTCACATGGCCATTTTGATTGGGTTTCACTGCTGTTCCCTCTAGCATTTAAAATTGCAGGTCAGACACCCACATCCATTTCCTGCACTGAAGCGGGTTCACTTGTGTGATCCTCCTGGTTCCCTAGCAAGTTTTCCGACACCGGGAAAATGCTGATACACATCTGGATATATCTCAATGTAGACAAGAACTGGTTGGCCACTATGAGAGACAGGATGCTGGACTAGATGGACTATTTGTCTGATCCAGCAGGGCTTTTCTTGTGTTCTTATATATGTTCCCGACTAGAGCTCCTAATTATTGCACACCAGTAGTTACACACTATTAGAACAGGCTAGTTCCCACATACCTGGAGGACTGTCTCTCTTCTTATGTGGTGTATTCGAAAAGGCTTATGCAGGCCCGTAGCTAACAACTTTTTGCTCAGGGGGCCCATGTTTTTCTCAGGGGGCCCACCACCAATGTTCCCTCTAAGCTGTGGAGTTTTGTGAGCAAAACTTCTACTTTGTGAGCTACTGCCATTAAAGTTGTGAGACAGCAATAATCTCTTTTAAAAAAACAACATTGTTCCAAATCCTGGCTCGGCTGGGAGAGACTGAGGAGGTAGGCGACTTTTGCATGCACCCACCCCACCCCCACAAGCTTCTGGTGCTGTGGGGTCCTCGCTACGGTTGCTTTAGTGTAAAATTTGGGAGAGGTTTCAGACGAAGAGGAGGTAGGGGTAGGCGAAAGGGGACCAGACGTCAAAATTGGGTGGCGGAGGAGGGGGAGAACCGATCTGTGCCAAGAGCCTGAAAATATTTTGATGCAAGTAAGCTGCCTTTCAAAAGCACTCAGTTTCCCCCCTTAATGTAATGAAGCTCCCAGTCTTGGGGTGCAGTAGGCTGGGCATCGCTTTCCACGGCCACCCTTGGGCTGTGAATAACCGCGCTTCTTGGAAAAATTGAACAATTGCTGTGAAACGCAACGGGCTTTTCTTCCAAGCAAATAGGCTTCGGATCCCGGAATGCGCTGCCTTTACCGGTCTGGGTGACCCGGGCGATAGACGGCTTGCTGGGCAGAGATCAGCTGGCCCTTTGGCCGAAGCGAGTGAAATTGACAAAAAATGAATGAAACTGACAAATTGAGAGACTCGGAAGGTTCCCCGGTGAAATGGAAGCACAGGCTTCTTAAAAGCCTGCCTGCGCGCTCTGTCTCTCTCTCTCCCCCCTAGTCTTTTCGGTTCAAAGTCTTGAGTTAGCGAATTAGCCATAATAACGCACAGGCTTCAACTGTCCCCCCCCCCTCAAAAAATAAAAAGGGATTGTTTTGATTGTGTGGAAGGCTGTGAAATCTGAACATTCTAGTTTAAGCCTATCTGCGTTTGAATTTACATTCCGCCTCCTTTCTAAATGAGGAAAGTCTTTGATGGCACACTCCAATTACCTTTCTAAATGCTGCTCGCTCTGTCTCCCTCTCTCTCTCACACACACACACAGACACTCCCCCCCACAACACAGCAAAAACAACAACAGCAGCCAACGTGCTCCCAAAGATTAGCATCCCTGGCAACCGGGCGCGGCGTCGGTCCCAGCCAGTGGTGGTGGCTCCTGGAGTGAGTCTCGGTGGTGGCACCTAGAAGGAGGAAGCGGCCCCCTGCTCGCTCGGGGCTCGGCAGCTCCTGCTCCAGGCAGCTGTGCTTCTGGGCAGGCAGCGGCCGCTCAGCTTGCCGTTCTCCCCCCACCCCCAATGCAGGCAACAAGTGGGGCGCTGCTGTTGCTGCCGCCTCCCGCCCAGCCCCATCGATCTTTTGCCTCTTGAGTCCTCGTGGAGGGTGGGGGGAGCAGGGGGGAGCAGAGGATCAGGGGAGGGGTTCCGCAAAACCCACAGGGGAGCAGGCCCTTAGGGCCCCACGCAGGCTACGGGCCTGGGCTTACGTGAATCGCCACATTAACTCTCTATGCTAAGCTTGAGCCAGAGGAAGGCTCCTCCGAGCCAACTTGCTATTGGTCACTCCACAACAGCGACCAATCAGAACTGTTCCAAGTCCCTGCGAGGGAAGAACTTTCATTGGACGTTATCCGCACAACCTCATTGGTTGTTTATTGTAAATAGGCGTGGCTACGTTAGCCCGAGAATGTTTAAAAGGAGCCTAGCTCCCAATGCTAAGTTGTTCTGGTTATGACTTCTTTCAAGCGCTTGTTCGTACCTACAATAAAGCTGATCCCTTTTGTTGAAATCACTCTCCGGATCTTTGTTAGCGGCGATCTACCACCTTATGTTCCCATGCAGTATTCTGCGTGCCACTTTCAGTTGTTCTCCCAGTTGGCATCTATGAGTGCCCATTCCTTACTCATAGTGGTTCCCACCTTGTGGAACAGTCTCTCTGAGGAGGTGAGGGGATTCTGTCTTGAGACATTTTTAGGAGGTACAGTAAGACCTTTTTTTGTGAGGGCTGCTAATGGGGGTCTAGGCTGCAGGCATGTTCTTGGGCTGAAACATTCTGTTGTATTAGTGACTATTTAATCTTGGAATTGTAAGCCACCTTGATTCACAAGGGTAAAGTGGGGTATAAGTTGTTTCATGAACAAACAAACACATTGGAGCTCTAGTAATAAATGGAAGAGGGAGAGAATGTGCTAAAACAGCTTTAAAAGACCTGTTTTGAAAGTCTTTCAGAGTTGAGGAAATGTTGTTACAAAGCTTGTCCTAATTTTCCTCTTCCCCTAAAATGAGGGGGAGTCTCAGCATTTTCTAAAATATTTAGAACTTCATTCCTTCGATCAATAAGCTAATTTCCTGTTTACTCAGCTTATTAGGTAGGCAGCTCCCCTTCCTACTCCCCTTATGTTTCAAGTGCCTGTGTTTTTAATTGCCTGCTGCTTATTTATGCCTTAGGTAAAATTACTCATAGAACGTGGCAAAGTCAGTTATAAAACATTAAGCAGGGAAGCAGAGCTGTAAGAACCACAGGTGTGAGCCCCAAAGTTTCATTCTCTCTGGCAGATATTGGCTTGATTTGTTTCTTATACAACAACTCTTGTGGCATATGCAACTAATACTTTGCTCTCTTCCAATTTACTGCCAACCTTATTTTGTTTATAGCACTGAGACTGGGAATGCATTTAGTACTTACAGAGAACGTTTCTGGCATACTGAAATCTACCTTCACATATAGTAATAATTGGTTCACACATTAGAAGATACACAGATTGAGTCTGGGTCCCTACCTAGTATGTCACACTTTGAGTAGTGGGTTCAACTCAATTCTCACATGCATGGTATCTGATTCAGACTCCAGACCATCGTGTGCGGGTTTCAGCCTTCCCCCTCATGCCATTTTCCTGAGCTGAAATGGCCTGGGAGGGCTAGTTGGCCTAGTGGGAAAACACACATATATTCCTCCCACCCCAGAGCTTTCTAGTGAGGAAAACAGCATTGTGGGAAGGCTGAACCCTCTTTTCCATACATGCTGTAGCCCTGATCCAAAGTGGGAATGGTACATGCGAGAACTGAGGAATGGGCACTGACTGTGATACAGGGTGGGGATCCCAGTTCTACCCTAAGTACTCTGTAACGTGTGAATGCAGTTTGTTTAATATTAAGTTAATGTGTACTCTCTTGGCTATAGAGATTAGGGGAGATGGAGCAGGGAAAGCATTGTGTGAATAGGCAAGCAAAAATCTTTACAATGCAATTCAGAACAATTGTGAGCAGTGAAAAGCAGACCTTTTTGAGGTGTTGCGGCTGCAACTTGTGATCAAATTGTGATTTGGACAGAGGGGGCGTTGCCTGATTACTGTTTGCTGATGGAGTGTCAACGCTGAAAGACCGGGAACTACAACTTGTTTTAAAGTTTTGTTTTGTTTTGTTTTCATTTTTTAAAGTTTCATTGGGATTTTTTTTTTTACTTTGGTATTTCATTGAATCTATTCATTTGGGAATGAACAGAACAACCTGAATTTTATCTGAGGCAACCAACTGATATGTTTGGTAATGTAAATATCCAGCTGGCTTTCGGAGTGATGGATCACATCCTTATTATGGAGTCCTAAACAGAGCTGCATGCCTCTAAACCCATTGACTCCAATGGATTTAGAGAAACACAACTCTTTTCAGGATTATACTGGGAATTACCATACTATCTCAGCCGTGATGCTGATCAGCACAACAGAACATACAGAATGATTTTATGACTGCACTTTCTATCATGAGTAATTATGAGGACATCTATTTTGCAACTCCATTTATTCTGATAAATGCCCAATCCCTTTGCTGTCACTACTTTTACTAGAGTTCCTAGCTATATTTTTAAAATCCTGGAGAAACTGAGTCCTTGGACCCATTCCAGCCTGGTTTCCACCCTTGCCATGGGATGGAGATGGTGCTGGTCACCCTTCCATACAATCTTTGCAGACAGCTGGATTGAGGCAGGTCGGCGCTGCGGTTATTACTAGATCTGACAGTGGCATTCAACACAGTCGACTGACCTGTTGACCCACTGCCTTGGTGATGTAGAAGAAGAAGACGAAGAGGAGGAGGAGAAGGAGATTGGATTTATACCCTGCTCTTCACTACCCTATGGAGTCTGAGAGCGGCTTACAATGTCCTTTCCCTTCCCCTCCCCACAACAGACACCCTGTGAGGTAGGTGGGGCTGGCAAAGCTCTTTCAAGGACTACCCTTGAGAGAACAGCTCCAAGGGAACTTGTGACTGACCTAAGGTCACACCAGCAGCTGTATGTGGAAGAGTGGGGAATCAAACCCAGTTCTCCCTGATTAGAGTCCACGCTCCTAACCACTACACCAAAATGGCTCTGTACCTGGATGTAATATACATTTAATTAATAAAAAAATAACTGCGTGTACATCTGCCTACTTTGTGATTGTTACATAGGGATCTTTGTACATGGGTGTGAACACCTGACTCACTCAGCGGCCCTACCATCCTCCATAGCCTTTGTCACTGATTCAGGGGTTATAGGTGGGTCAGACAGTCAAAATTTGCCACCTGTCTTGTCTCTTTAAGATATAGAGAGCCCTGACCCTCTTATACACCAGGTCCCCTCTCTCATTCCCAGAGAAAAAACCAGACAGGGCAGCCCAGTCCCCCTTTAACAATCACCCCTTACTCAGACACATCACAGAACTATTGGGGTTGGGATTCACACATTGCTTTAGTCACACACTGCCACCATATACTCATACCTCAATATATATTTAGATAAACCAATATCTTAATTTGTGCATCTGTGTGTGCTTTTCCCCCTGAGACCATACACATCCTGTCCACAGGGTTAAACAAACAAGGACTTTACTTTTTAATGGCTTAAACACAAGGTATGAATCAAGCAGACAGCAGCAGCCACACTATGAAAGCCAGCCTGGTGTAGTGGTTAGAGCTTCAGAGTAGGGTTTGGGAGACCTAGGTTAAAATCACCAGTCTACTATGGAAGCTCACTATGTGATGTTGGGCCAGTCACAAACTTTTAGCCTAAACTATCCTTTTTATTCTGAGGATAAAAAGGAGAAGAGAAAGATGTAAGCTGATGTAAGAGGAAATAATGAGAAATTTCACATTACCCTTTTTAACCCATTTTGAAGCCGTTTTTGATCATCGTGGAGTAAACCGGTATAGGGCTGCCATTTCACACATGGCTTTCCCCTTCCGGTAAAGAGCTGGATCTGAAGCAGTTTGCCATTTCAGACTGCACCGCTTTTTCCCCACCGTTTTTCACCCGCGTCGGCAATCTCTGGCTTTTTTTTTTTTTGAATGTTCGGTTTAGAGCGCTGTAGCGCTATAGTACAACACTCCAGGCATTCCAATGGGGTTGAT